>NC_135612.1:60490000-60632500 GCF_053574225.1 Canis aureus
CCCAGGTGCAGGGGGGTGCAGTGCCCTGTTGTAAACTCCTCCACACCTGCACCTGTGCTAGGCTGTGCTGGCCACCGGGACACCTCTCCAGAGCCAGGCACAGGAGAGTACTTAAGGGTATTTTTTTAAAAGAAAACTTTAAAACTTCTTCTTAAAAAAAGAAGAGAAAGGGGATAAAATGGGAAGGAAAAGAAAGGAAATGAGCAAGTTGCAGAGATTCACTCCAGGCTTGGATAAGCCAGGAAATGAAAAGCTAATGGTTTCACATAGGGCAAGTGGCATTCACGTCCCTGAGGGTGAGGAGCCTTTCAGCCTCTGGGGCCTTTCCTTTCTACTCCCCGGGGGCTGCAGCTTCAGAAGCACCCGATGTCCCGGAGCAGGGGAGGGGGACAGCGGGCCAGGAGGAGTGAGGTGGACGCCCAGGCCTTCCTTGCTCCCCCGTGACATGGGGCCCAACTGTGGGCAGCTGCTGCCCCTTGCCTGGACCAGCAGCCAGGCCACTTCTGAAGGAGTTCTAAGGAGCTGATGGCCACAAGTCGTGACCTCTGAGGTCTTGAGCACTGGCTGCAGCTCCCTGGGCCTCAGCATCATTGTCTGCAGTGATGAGGTGGCAATGTGTGTTCCTCAAAGTCACCCATGGGGTCTGTGGGAGGCACCCCTGCAGGTGCCCCACTGCAGAGCCTTGACGGTAGCATCACCTGCCAGCTTCCTTCATCCCCATCTCTGTGGGGAAAGGGGGTCATCAAAAAGAATCTTGAGGCTTTGATAGAAGGCACAGCCTGCACATCATAAGTGGGTGGCAGGAAAGAGAAACATACAAGTCCCCGTGTCATCCAGTTTCAAGGGATTGTGACTTTGCATTGGCACTAAGTATGCTCACTTGGGGCCGAGCCAGTGACAGGCAGCCGGGGATGATAGACAGGCAGCTGGGTTGCTCTTGGGAACATTCCCTGTCCCCCCCACCCCCCCTGACCCCAGACCATTATCATCTTGCTGAGTGCTTTGTGCAGCAGAACAGCAGGTCTGCTTCCTCTTCACCAAATCCAGGGGAGAGGCCAGGCCGCAGGGTCTCCCACCAGCAGCCTGTAGAACCGGCTAATTGAGTTTCCTGGTCAGATTTTGTCGTTCTTTGGTGAGTTTGTGACTCTTGCCTATTTTCTCTCCTCAATCCACCTCTGTCTTTTATTTTTTTCTTTAAACGAAATCACATCGGGAAAACAATAGAAATTACACCAGAGAGGAGCCTCCCTCCCCCCTCCCGTTACCCCATCCCTCATCTGCAAGATCCTGTCGGGTTCTTGCCCTCCTTGGTCACATGCCCAGGTGACTTTTATGTCACTGAATCATTGTGGGCACTCAGTCTACAGCCTGATGTTGTATCGTGAGGATTTTTCCAGAATGATGCGCGAGATCCACTGAAAGGGACTGTAGAACTTTCTGTTGAGGAGACTTCACCTGGTTTAAGCCAGAGTCTATTGTTTGGGCACTTGGGTTGTTTCCATTTGTCAGGCTTGCCAACAGGGCAGCAGTGCTTACACACTGTGCCTGCAGGTATTTGTTTTATTTCCTCAAGGTAAAATCTTAAGAAGGACATCTAAACAAAGAATTTAAATATTTATGTAGCTTGCTTGCCCTCTAAGAGGGTCCCACCGCACCCCTGGCAAAGTTGGGACAGACCGGTGTTGATGTAATTTTGGAATATAGGTGAGGTTTGGTGAGGTGAGGTTCGGAGCCCATGACCAAAAAAGAATTCTTGAGAAGTCTTTGGTGCAAAAAAGATTATTTTATTAAAGCACGGGGATGGCACCCATGGGCATAAAGAGCTGCCCTGGGGTCATGAGGGGTGATCCATGATAGACTTTCAAGTTGGGAGGGGGTCAGAGAGAGTGGAAGTGTCTAAGGAATTTGGAAGCGGGGGTTTCCAGGACCTGGAGGGGATTGGCTATTGTTGGGAGAAGGTCGTTTATTACCATCTAATAAAACCCTAGTCCTGAGACCCTTCAGATGCATGTCGGTGGGTCATACGCTTGGGGGATGATTCCCAACATGGATCTTGGGAGGTAGAGATGAAGGAAGCTTCTAAAGGAATTTTATATGTTCCAGTAGACTGACAGGATCCTGCAGGTGGGCTAGGATTCCTTTTGCCCTCAGTATCAACATCGAGGCAGCTGAGCTCCTGGAGGAATGTCACTCGCCCCGTTTCCAGGACTTGTCAGTGGGTTGTAGGTAGTAAGGAAATTTAATAATTTCTCTTCTACCTTTGTTTCCCACATCACTGCTCACTTCAAGTATCTGTCACTGGGCTGCAGGTTATAAGGACATTTCATTGTATCTACATTTCCTTCTGGAAGCTAGGTTATCGATAAAAATGGCTTTTTCTTATAAATTGCTAGGGCATTTGTAAACTGAAGGGGACTCATGTCTTGCAGGATTGTGATCTCTATAAGTTAACTCTGTGTTTTTTTCTTTCCTTAGCCTTAGGGCAGCCAAGAGTGCCTGAGGAATGTCACACACATCCCACTTGGGGGTGGGGGGGTCATTAGCAGAGTGTCACCCTTTGCTTTGTCCTCAACTAGCCTTCTGTTCCCATCAGTGTCAACAGAGCCCTGACAGATTTTGTGTTGCATCAGTTCTTTTGGCATTCCTTCTACTTCAAAAGGCATGATTGGTACCATTCTTCTGTTTTAATTCACCTGTCTGTAGAAACTAGAAAAGGTAAACAGGTTTTTATTATCTTTGCCAGCATGCTTTGTTTGAGTTATTTACTTGTAATGATTTTTTTTAAATACCACCTTTTTTAACAAGAAAAAATCAGCAAAGGCTATAAACAGATTAAAGGGAAAAAAATCCAGATAACATTCATAAGCTTAAAATAAATGCAAATTTACTTTAAAGTGAAATAGTCCTTTATTTGTAATACCTTTTATAAAATAAAATATAACCCACAAAGCATAAAAATGAAGGAGAAGAGGTACCTGGGTGGCTCAGTCGGTTGAGCATCTCACTCTTGGCATCGACTCAGGTCATGGTCTCACATGTCATGGGATTGGGCCCTGCACTGGGGTCCCCACTCAGCCGGGAGTCAGCTTGGGGGATTCTCTCTCCCTCAGCCTCCCCCCCCCCCCCGTGTCCATGTGCTCTCTCTCTCAAATCAATCAATCGATCTTAAAAAAAAAAAAAAAGAATGAAAGAGGAAGGGGCGGCAGGGGAGGTGGTGGGGCAGGAAGCATCAGCTCCCCATCTTCTCACTTAGACAACAGTGGCTCCTACAGAATCTGTCCAGTGCAACTGTTTTAGAACTCGGGTGTCTATTCAGAGGCTTGCAGCATCCAGGGGAACATTTGGACAGTAAATCAAGGTCAATTTCCACAATTTCAGCTCTTCCCATGATAGCAGCAGCCCACTCCCCACCCCAGCCTTGCGGCAGGCCACTATGCTCATGTGCCTGGAGAAGCATGCACATGGATATTCTCCGAATACTGGGGGTCTGCACTGGGGGTTGATTGCTGCTTCTGATCATGGAGGTATAGGCATCCTGGTGCGCAGCCGTTGCTGCAACCAGTACCAGCCGAAGCAGCTTCCAAGGGATTTAAAGGTCAGAGCCTGTTTCCACCCCCTGACTTCCATTTATATTCCCTCTTCTCCCCTTTTGGGAGCTGGACATTTAGAGACTATGACATTCAAAAGCAACCACACATATGTTGAAATTTAGAAAAGTCGCCGAGCATGCCCAGGGGAGATCTCAGGTTCACTTAAGTTTCTACCTCAGACTGATCCCTGATACAGAAACAAAAAACAACAAACCCTTAGGAAAAGAGAGAACCTGATTTCCAGAGTTACCACATTATTAGATTCCAATATCCAGCTTTCAGTAACAACAACAAATTACAAGGCATAAATACATATATATATATATATATATATATATATATATATATATATATATATATAAAATTCGATCAAAGGAGAAAAAGCAATAGAAACTGACCCTGAGAAGACGAGATGGCAACCCTACCAGACAAAGACTTTACTACAACTGTCCTGAAGATGCTCAGAGAGCTAAAGGAAACCATGAAGCAAGTCAAGGAAACAATGTACAAATGAACAAAATAGACACAACCAAGAAATAGGTTGAAAATGTTAAAAGGAATCAAAAATAAATTCTGTAGCGAAAACAACCAATCATTGAAATGCAAAATTTGCTAGGAGGGTTGGAAAGCAGGTTTGAGCAGACAGAGGAAAGACTCTGAGAACTTGAAGGTGAGACCATTGATGTTATGGAGTCTGCGGGACAGAAAGAGAAAAAGGATTGAAGAGAAGTGAGCATCTGAGGGGCTGGTGGGACACCAGCAAGTATATCAACATATGCATTGTGGGCATCCCAAAAGGAGAGGCGTGAGATGGGGGCAGGGAGGTTATGTAAAGAAGCAATGGGAGTTCCTGGGGGCTCAGTTGGTTAAGTATTCAACTCTTGATTATGGCTCAGGTCATGATCTCATGAATCATGGGATTGAGCCCTGTGTTGGGCTCCAAGCTCAGTGCAGAGTCTGCTTGGGTTTCTCACCCCCTTTCCCTCTGCCCTTCCTCAATTTCTCTATCTCTCAAATGTAATAAATAAAACCTTATTTTTTTTAAAGGCAGCAATGGCCCAAACTCTTCCAAATTAATGAAATACATGAATATAAATGTTTAAAAATGCTTGATGAACTCCAAGTAGTGGAACATAATGAGTTCCACACCCAGATGCATTATGTTAGTAAATTGAACACCAATAAAAAATAAAAAAAAAATAAAAAAAAATAAAAAAAAAATAAACAGTAAAAAAAAAATAAAAAAAAATAAATCATAAAAAAAAAAAAAAAGATAAAAAAAAATCCAATAAAAAATAATAAAAAAATAAACAAATAAGTCACAGAGATGAAAAAAAGTACAGCAGAGGGAATATAGTCAACAATATTGCAATAATATTTTATGGTGACAGGTGTTGACTACACCTATCCTGGTAAGCACTGCATAATGTATAGAATTGTTGAATCAATATGTTGAAACTAACGTAACACTGTATGTCAACTATACTTAATAAAAAATAATGATTAAAAAGTAAAAAATACAAAATAAAAATCTTGAAAACAGCAAGAGAGAAGCAGCTCATCAGGTATGAGGATCCTCAATGAGGTAACCAGCAGATTTCTCATTGGAAACCTCAGAGCCGGAAGGCGGGGAGTTGCTATATATGCAAGGTGCTCACAGAATGTGATGAAAATGCTGGTTCATTAAACTGTTCTGTGCACTTTATGTAAAAGTCTACAGGGAAATTTCCCTAATCATGCTTATTACAAGTGCTTTTTACGCTTTCCAAAATCACTTCTTTAAAATGTATTCCCTACAGCTAGTGGAACAGTACGGGTGTATATACTGTTTTTACTGGCTTGCTTCCCCATTTCTTATTTCCATAACAGTCCTACCTCCTCCTTCCTCAAGATAATGGCTGTAAAACTCCTAGAGACTTCTCAATATTCATTCTTCCCTGTGTCTTTGCTTTAACAAATCCCCCATTTTTAGCTGGTACATTGCTTACCAGTACAAGACCACATTTCCCAGCTCCCCCTGCAACGACAAGCGGCTATGTCTCCAACATCTGGCCCACACGTTCAGAAGTGGAGCTGCCATGCAACCAGAAGGAGCCTCTGTTCCTGGTGACTTTGTCCAGCTTCCGTATCCACCTGTCCACCTCTGGACTTCTTTTACATGTAGGAGGAAGGCGCTATCTTGTTTGAATCACTATTTTCCCCCTCCAGTTTCTGTTACTAGCAACCAAACCTAATTCTCCCCAGTGACAAATATTGACAACTTGGTATTCCAAGTATCTCCCCAGGCTATACACACACACACACACATACACATACACATATCTACAAATACATGTACAGACATCAGACTCTTACCTATGTCCTTTGTTTAAAAAAACGGAACCAACAAACGTTTCTGGCTTCTAACTCTTCTTTTTAGAGACAGAGACATAAATTAAAATGTAAGCCAGCACTGCACATTATTTATCTCTTCTCTATTATCTATTACCATATTCTGTAATCAGCAAAGATTCTTAAGAGGCCGTTCTCAATATTGGCATGCATGAAGTGGAATGAGCACCCGTTAGCCATGCTGGAGGGCAAAGAATGAATAAACTCTCAGGACAGTCATTTACTTTGTAAGAGGAGCTTTAAAAATGCTCATATTCTCCAATGCAGCAATATCTCTTAAAATTTACATTCAGGACGTGATCAGAGAGGCAGAGACCAACGTGTAGGAACATTCATGACTGTTCTGCATGTAATGTTGGAGATGCTGATGGCTCGCCAGCGGGGAAATCGTTCAGAGACATGGTACATCCACAAAATGGAATAGCACGTACTCATTAAAAATGGTGTTTATGCATAACTCTCATGACAGAGGAGCGTGCTCCCCATGTAATGAGAGACAGCGGGATGCTGCAGGCTGTACATGAAAAACACGTATCACTCACACTCGGGAAAAGGCCCCAAAGTAAACATTTTTGAATGTTAGTATCAGGTCCCATCTAGGGATGGGTTTGCTGGCAGCTTTTAGCCACATCATACATTTTTCATTGCTTCCCAGATTCTAGTAAGCATCTCTCCCGTGTACTTGCCCAGGTGCACAGGAGACAAGGTTGGATTTCATGCCATAGCGGTAAATGTTGGGTGCGTGGTGTCTGACGGATGCAGGCACTGCCTGAGCCCGGGCCCACCTGCTCCTGTTGAGGCAGCAGGATGACCAAACCCCGATGGACACAGTGCAGTTTGGCCTGTGGCCGGGAGCACAGGAACGGGACGGGGGTTGGGAGAGCAGAGCAGTGATAAGCTTGATTCGTGCCAGGCTCCACATGCATCCCTGGGACTCCCCCATGACCCTCTTCTCTCATACTGTGGATGGGAACTGCCAAGCCCTGTGTCCCTGACCTCGACAATCTTCCCTGGTGACAAGCTTCTTGGTTCCAGTCATTGCTGCGTGTTAGAATTCAGTCTGTAGACAAAGGGCCCCAGCTCGTGCTTGCAGGGGCCTCCCTGGTTGGGAGGTGCATGGTCAGTGCTTCAGAGCAACACGTCCCTTTTCTGCAAAGCCCCTACACGTCCCTTTTCTGCAAAGCCCCTACAGCACAGGGGTGGGGCAGGGAGGGCGGGCAGGGCAGGCATCACTGCTGTGTCCCACCCAGGCAGCCAGACCTTCATCCGCTGGAGGCCTCACCCCCTGGACAGAATAGAGACTCAGTGTGCTATTAGACAAAGAAGCTTACCCATCTGTTCCCGCCTAATACCAGCTGGGAAGACATAGGGAGAAGCATTCCCCGAAAGTGCGGCAGCCCTGCCCTGGGCGGGGATGGAGGGGTCCGCCTCTCCTCTGCAGGTGCTGGCTGGTGATGCCCGGCCTCACCCTTGCGTTTTCAGCGTCTGTATTGCCAGCAGGGCAGTGAAGGTTTTGGAGTGACAGACGGGAAGTAGTGCTGGAGAGTACAAGCCTGTTGTGGCTCTGAAGTGGGCCTGTTCCCAGGGCTCCCACCCAGCGCTGTGCACTGGCTGGGAGAGAAAAGATAAATGGAGCAAGGATGGTCCGGGGTTCCTTTTTCTTCCCTTTTATGTGATTGGGTTTTGTCTGTTTCTGAATTGTAAAATTCGGAATGGAGCCTCAAGATGACTGCCGGGTGGCTTAATCCAAACCTGCCATCCCCCAGGGGACATTCCCGAGGGCAGAGCCCGCCTGTGGCTCCCTGCTGAGGCCTAGCGCCTGGTACAGTGCCTGGCACACAGTAGGTGCCTAATGAATGCATGGTGAGTGCATGAACCAAAAGAAGACTCACCCGATCCTCAGGATGGGCCTGTAGGGGAGACTCAACCCCTGTGTCCCCAGAGGTGACACTGGAGGTGCATGGAGGAAGAAGTCCTCCACACAACAGGGACAGATGGACAGATTGCCTACACAGGGCTGGGAGGAGGGGGCCTCCATGTGCCCCACTGTGTGCCTGGGCCGTCCCTCCCACAACCCAGTATGGAGGCCAGGGCATCACCTCCGTGTTGGTGGTGGGAGAACTGAGGCCCAAGGGGATATAGGGACTTGTCCCAGGTCACCAAGCCGAGGGCAGAAGCAGGATGAAAATCTGGGTTAGTGGGACTCTGGGAGAGCCGTGAGCAGCACCCCCAGGCCTGAGCCCTGCCCCATCCCCTCAGGGCTCACACTCCCACGCCCACCTCCTGCTCACCTCTGACCCTTCCCCCCCACCACGTGTTCCCAGGATCTGCAGATCATCAGCACGGACGAGAACCAGGTGTTCGTGGCGGTGCAGGAGTGGTACCAGATGGACACCTACAACCTGTACCAGTCGGACCCGCGCGGCGTGCGCTACTCTCTGGTGCTGGAGGACGTGCGCAGCTCCCGGCAGGCGGAGGAGAGTGTGGTCATCGACATCCTCGAGGTGGGATGATCACCAGAGAGAGATCTGGGGGTGTGGCCCCGGGTGCTGGGTGCAGGGTGTCGGGGCCAGGCCTCACTGCGTTCCTCACTCTCTCCCTGCCGCCCCTCCCCCCACCCCCGTCGTCTCTAAGACTATCTCAAGTCTGCAAATATTTCGGTGAGGGACCATGTATTGGATGGAGGCTTTGCAGGCCAAGAGGATGCCGTGTAGGTACTTTCAGACAAAGAGGGAAAACATAGTCTCTTTGACAAAGTTCAAAATTTGATAATGGAGCGCAAATCCTCTGTAATACAGGTATGCTGAGAAGGGATGGGATTCTTTGGGGCGCTCTAGTTTGCTGAATTGGGGGTCACTGTTAGAGGTCTGCATCACGGCCGGGATCGCAGGCCACCATCTGTAAAGCCAGTTCTGGCTCATACTCCAAAGCCTGAAAGCCGGTGCAGTGTGGTTTGTACCTAAGGGCCAGAGGCTCCGGCTCCGACTCTGTCCCAGCACCCTGAGCGTCCCTGCCTCGCTGCCGCTCCCCCTGCACTCTCCCTGGAGCCCTGCCTCAACTGTCTCCCACGGAAGCCTGTGCTCGTGCTCTTCTGACGCGAGGGCCCGATCGGAGGCTCCAAACGGGCTCCTGGCTCCCACGCCAGGTGCCACCCCTGCACCATCTCACTCGGTACTTGGATTCCACAGACATCCATGACACTGTCCCTTTCTTGGACTGGGCTGTCATGGTCACCTCCTCTGTTCTGGTCACACCAGAGCCACAGAGGGGGCCTCTCGGCCCATGTCCAGGTCAGGAGCCTGAAGCTCAGAGAAAGTAAGCGACCTGCCTGGACAGACACAGGAAACAAAGCCAGGAAACCAGAACCAGCCCAGGCCTGTAGGCCCCAAGCCTGGTGCCAGCCTCCTGGCTGGTGCTCCCTGGCTCCGTCCTTCACTTTTAGGCTCTCAGCTCATGCCTTGTCCTCTGGGAGCCCCCCACCCCCGTGGGAACAGAGCAAGTGCCCTACTGCAGTAAATGCTGGGGTGTGTGTGGGTGCGTGGATGCTAGCAGAGCCTGGAGCAGGCAGTGGGGTTCATCTGCCGCATGGGAGGCTGGAGACAGCCTCCAGAGAAATCCAGCACTCCTGCCTTCACCTCTGAGCTGTTAAGGAGCAGCAGGGAACCACTTTCCCCAAGAAAGGAATGAATGTAATCGTGTTTACAATGAGAGCCCATTTGCAGGGCTGCTTCCCTAGGGGGAAGCAGAGGGACACTGTCTGTGGCCCTGATCTTTTGCTAGAGATGGCCTGTCCTGTCCAAGGTGGCCACCATCCCCCTCCCCAGGCCCTGTCCTGCAGAACCTCCAGGGAGGCACTGGGCACATCCCAGACCTGGTGCTGAATGGTGTCCGGCTGCTGCACAGCACAGCTGGCGGGGGGAGAGGGAGCGGGTGACAGTGGCTCAGGAAGGGGACCAGGACCAGGGGCTGGGCACAGGGACATGTCCCATGGCCCACTGTGTGCACAGGTGTCTACGGCGCTGGTCCCACATGCCAGGCTCTGGGCCTCTCCCTCGGGTCAGGGAGGAACACGCCGCCCCTCACAGAGCTGCTGGCCTCTGTGAGAAGACCAGCTCCCAACAGTGGCTCCGATCTGTGTGCCAGCACCCAGGGGATGCAGTGGGTGGCGATCGCCCAGCCCAGGGTGGGAGTCAAGGAGTGCTTCCTGGAGGAGAGGATGCAGATTGAGTTGAGATGGAGCAGAAATTAGCCATCTGGGGAACTCGGGAACAGTAATCTGTGGACAAAGACCACGAAATAAGAGGACATGAGGAGCTAGAGGAGGTTCACAGTGGCCTGTCATATAGGTGACACCTGCTGCCCACCCACCTCACGGGGGACGCTGCTTCCCTGAAATCCAGCTGATGGGGGCCATGGGTTGTGGTTACAAGCACAGCTCTGGAGCTGCACAGCCTGCATTCAAATCCCAGTTCTGGTTTGTGTTTGCTGTGTGACCTTGGGCAGGTTCCTTAACTTCTCTGTGCTTCTCTGTTTCTCATCAAGAGATGAGGATGGCAGTGGCGCTTTCCTCATAGGATTGCTGTGCAGTTTCAGGGACACAGGGCTCCTTGAACACGGAGAGCAGTGTCTGGTGCCAGGTCCGTGCTCCACAAGCCCTCCACCGTATACTGAGCAGTGGCCTTTCCCAGGAATTCGAGCAGGAAAGACCTGGCCCGGAACCTGGCCTGCGAGGTCCTCCCCATGTGCCACTTATGATCACGGTTATCTTTTCTCAAATGGCACATCCGGGAAAAATGCTCTGTCGCAGATGTCACAGGCAAATACCGCGCCAGAAGGCCTGGCTTTTAGGTGCCGTGAGCTGGCACCTC
The DNA here is from genome assembly GCF_053574225.1 of Canis aureus. NCBI lineage: Eukaryota > Metazoa > Chordata > Mammalia > Carnivora > Canidae > Canis > Canis aureus. Next base: position 60,500,850 of record NC_135612.1, read on the forward strand.
AGCAGGGTGTGCGCCCCAGGTTCAAGGAGAGACAGTGGCCCTTTTCTGCATGCCTCCATGCTGGAGCTTGGGTTAGGAATGGGGGTTCAGGGGATCCCTGTCTTGCCCCTGCCCCTGAAGAGTCCTGGCCACAGGTGGGAGGCAGCCATCATAGCCGGGTGAATGGGGACCCCCAGCCTATGTGGCCCTGTCAGTCCCTAGAACCTGTGCCCGTGACCTTGGCTGGAGAAAGAGTCTTTGCCACTGTCATTAGGTGAAGGGCCTTGAGATGAGAGCACGAGGATTCTCCACCCGGGCCCCAGATCCAAGGACAAAGGTCCCCTGGAGTCAGAAGAGGAGATGCAGCCACAGGGAGGTGGCCACGTGAAGACAGGGGAGACGCTGGGGAGATGTGGACACAGGCCCATGACCCCTGAGCTACCAGATGCTGGAAGAGACAAGGGAGGGTCCTCCCTGGGAACTCCAGGAGGAGCGCAGCCCCAGCCGCACCTCAATTTTGGGCTTCTGGGCTCTGGGCTGTGAGGACGGATGTCTGGTTAGCCTCCCAGTTTGTGGTGCTTGGTTACGGCAGCCACGGGAGCAAATACAGCCCTGAAGGGGCCTGTGTGAGGTCACGTCGATGTTGGGAGCCGCGGCCCCTCTGCAGGAAGCCTGGGGTGGGTGCTGCCCAGACCCACCATGTGCCATCTGCCATCACCCGGACATGAGGCATCCGTGCTGTCATGGGCTGCTAGGTGTTTTCACGGAGGCCAGCAGAACATGACATGGCAATTGTGGAATAAAGCCACCCAGCCCTGGGCAAATCCTCATGTGACCTGCCCTTAGGGTGTCAGGGAGGCCCCTCGACCCAGCGCTGGACCCAGGTGAGCAGGAGGCAGAGCGATGTCACCATGTGTGGGAGAAGGGGTCGCAGTCCTCCACGCCCCAGGCTGTCGCTGCAGGGTCCAGCTTTGTCTGCAGGATGGGGGCTGGACACCCTTCCCACCTGGAGCGGCATCTTGTGTAGATGCGCATGGCACAGGGCAGTTAAAGTTGGTGGGATCAAGAGGGTCCCTGAAAGGGAGTGCTGACGAGGAGGGTCAGAGCCTGGAGCCTCCAGGACGAGCCGGCCCTGCGACCCCAGGGAGACCCCTGTGCTGGACTTCTGACCTCCAGAACTGTGACGCAATGAAGGGTTATAAGCCACCAGCACACATTACTCCGTTACGGCAGCCCCAGGGTGCACATCTACCCTCCACTCGTGTCTTTCCTTCGGTTGCCCTGCTCTCCCCATGCGGGGACACGTGGTGGGCCTATGTGCTGGGTGCAGGGGAGCACTGGCCCCGGCGTCATGGGCAGCTCCTTGATGGTGCACTTGAACCTCGCTTGCCTGCTGCAGAGAAGGCGCTCGGGAACTGTGCATCGTCATGTGACAGAAGCAGATTCCTCAGCCTGGGTAAATCCCATGGCTCCCCGAGGCTCTGGTTTCTGGGGCTCCCTCCGAGAAGTAGTGACATGCTGCCCATGGAGGAGCAGCCGCAGCCGCAGGTGCACAGGAGGCTCCTGGGGGCCCGGCCACACTGGTGGGTCTCAATAGCTGTACATCCGAGGCCCTCGTTTGGGAGGAACTGGTGGTGAGAGCCCGCCTATGTGTGCTCAGGACACTGACCTAGAGGCCTTTGCTGATATTCAGACTTTCTCATGGGCCCACTCAGTAGCCAACTGTTGGCTGTGTTTGGGTCACTGCACGGGCACCCTGGAAACACTGAGAAGGGGGACAAGGTGAACCTGAGACCCTGGCCAGGGAGTGGGTTGGTCAGTGCCCACCCCCTGTCCTCCCTACCTGGCATTTCTGTGGGGGCTGAGCTGAGGGAATCTGGAGGAGAGCCCAGCGTACTGGCATCGGCCCAGGCCCTGTGGGTCCAGTGGAGGGAGGCATGGTTCAGGGGCTCTCGTGTGGGGATGGGGTGACCGTGACACCCAGGCATGGCAGGACCAGGGCTCTGCTCACTGTCTGATAGCCAACGTCTGGGCCTGGGACGGCAGCTCTGTGTCACGCAGGCACCCAGGGGCTTTGGGGGCCACAGTCTGTCATCCTCACCCCCTGAGCCACACTCACCTCCAGAATGTATGCAGATCACCTCAGCTCTGGGGCTCTTCCCGGTGTGAAATGCGGCCCTGTGGACGGAGCTCTTAGCAAGGGGTTGGCACATGGTGCATGCTCTGTTGTCAGGGGGCTCCCCGGATGGGTATTTATGGCACTTCTTGCATTGCTGTTCCAGGTCCGAGGGGTGAAAGGAGTCTTCTTGGCGAACCAAAAAACCAATGGCAAGGTGGTCACACTTATAACTTACAACAAGGGCCGTGACTGGGATCACCTGAGGCCACCCAGCACGGACATGAATGGAAAACCCACCAACTGTGAGCCAGTAAGTGCCTCCCTGATCCCGCACTGACTGCAGGGTTGGAGGGGGGGGGGATGCACAGGGCATCCATGAAGGAACCTCCGGAAGCTCAGGCAGGGATGTCTGAGAAGGGCCATCAGGGAGACAGGAACCACAGACTCCTCTGGGCATGGCAGAGAGGGTCCCGTGAAGCTCCTTCCTTTACTGAAGGGTTACCTGGAGGTCAGAGGGAGCAGTGCATCAGTCGGCGCTGGCCGCAATGTTGCTGTGTAACAAAGCTGCAACAACAGTCTCACATTTTCCACATCGGGGGTCACTCACAGATGTAGAGGGCGGCTGATTTTGGAGGGGGTCTGCTCCCTGTATCCAGCCTCTCCCTCCTCCTGGGACCAGTGCTGGCACACCCTCATGGCGATGGCAGAGGTGTGAGGGGGTGAGCAGAAGCAGGCAAGCACACGGCAAGCCTGCTGTGTTATGTCTGCTAGATCGATGGGCTGGCGTGCAGGACCAGGATGTGCACTCTGCCTGGGGGGCAGGGGGGTGACTGGGATAAGTGGCCAGGCTGGGCCGCAGCCCAAATGTCTCGAGCCCCAGGCCAATCCCTCTATCCCAGGGGTGCCTCTCTCATGGATACCAGTGTAGGCTGCCCCAGTTTGTTGATTGCCCTGGGGGCAGGAGGCTGGATTTCTCTCTGGCCCTTGCTTGGCCACCGGGAGGTGTGGGTGACATGCAGGCCTGTGCCTGTGGGGTGGAAAGATGGAGCACTAAGGGGCCCTGGCCTGAGGCAGGCTGCTCAGCGCCCCGCGGACCTGCCTCTCCTTGCTCCATGGGGAGCTCCCCGCCAGCCCCAGCACCCGGACCTCCCCTGGCTGCTCGGAGTGGGATGGCATGGGGTCTGGAGTTAGAGCTGCACAGAGCAAGCACGCAGGGCTGAGCCTGTCCCTTCCCGTCTGCACTGCCCCCTTCCCATGCTGTCCTGTGGGCCTGGAATGCCTTTTCCTTTTGCTTCATCCAGCAAACTCCTATTGACACCTGAAAACTTGCTTCTCTGTTTTCCGCTGGCCGTGACTGTGAGTCCCTCGGAGGTAGGAACCATGCTCCGGATGCCTGAGCCCGTCTGTAGCTCTGTCTCTCCGTACACAGAAAGAAGGACGGTGTCTATGTTATAGGGATATTGTTCAGTAAAGATACACGGGTAGCTACCGTGTGGGGGGCGCTGTTCTGGGCGTTTGGAGTAGATCAACACACGAACCAAAAGACAGTCCTGCCCTCCTGGGATCCTGCCTGGATCTGTGCAGCACAGACCCCCGCCCCCCTACCCTGCCGGAGTATAGAACAATCTAGGCAGAGTGGGTCCCCCCTCCTCCTCGGGGACGCTGACCCCCCTCCCCAGAGCCCCGGGCAGCAGCGTCAGCCTGGCGGGGACGGCCCTTGCTCGGTGAGCCCGGGCCCAGGCCTCCCCTTGCCCCCCGGGGCCTGCGCCCAGCCTCGGCACAGGGCCCTCCCACCGAGACTGCAGGGAAATAACACCTGTCGACCCTCGTGAGGAAGTAATTACCTGCCGCTTGTAGAAAGTCTTCGGAGAACAGGAATGCCGCGAAGGGCTCATTTTTGTATCATCAGCAGCAAAGTTAAGCCATATTAATCTGTCAAAGCAAGTTTTTTGCTAAGAATAGATTCTTGTCTGCAATTATGCAGCTCAGTGAGGAGATAACGTTCATGAGATTCATGTCCCTGCATTAAAATAACAGAAGTAAAAGGAGGCTGGTGGAGTGTGCGGCCCCAGCAGCCTGTGGAGAACCCAGCGAGCGCCAGGAGAGAGAAAGCCGGCGGGGCGCAAAAGACAGAAGGCGAAGGCGGTGTCTCTGGACGTGGTGGCAGCAGCACGGGGCGGGGGGTGCGTGGGGCGCGGGGGGCGCGGGGGGCACGGGGTGGCACAAGCCTGGCCGCTCGCCTGGCTTTCCTCACTGGCTGTGTCTTTCCCTCGGCCACGTGTCCTCTGCATGAACGGAGGGTTCACTTCTCCTTGCAAAGGGGGTTCCTGCCTATTGCCGAATACAGAAGTGTGTAAACAGGGAGATGAGGTCCAGCCATAACTGGATCACCCAGAAATAATAATAATCGGGGATTTTCATGACAATCTTTTAGCTTATAGTGCAGTTCAAGAGTCATCACGGGGCCCCTGACATGTGTGTGATTTGTCTTCTGTCTTTCTCTTAACTCTGGGTTGCTGGCACTTCTCCGGGCTGTAGCCGGGCTCTCTGCTGGGCAGATTTCCTGCTGGGAACGGGGACTTATGACATAGATGAGTGTCGGGATCGGTTCTGTTTTGGGAGGATAAATCCTATTTGGAAGTGGTTTGAATCAGTTTGCATCTTAATTCAGAATGAAAACCCATTAGCTCTGAGCCCCTCTCAAACCCAGGCTGTCAAGGAGGGGGTGCTGGGGGTGTCGTGGTCTCCCTATGTGGCTGGCCTCACACCCACCCAAGCCCTGGGGCCACCTTTCTCGGGACAGGGTATTCAGCGCATAATACTGTGGCACCAACCTACCCTTGGGGGCGACCCCTGACCCCCTCTGACAGCCCTTTCCCTGAATCAGGGTATCTGAGTGCCCTGGGCTGGGCCCCACAGTTCCACCTCAACCTGCTCACCCAGCCCACCCAGCCCTCCATTTGCGCGGTTCAGACATGTCTGGGGGCGATGATGAGGCCTTGTGTCAAGCTGCCAGACACCAGCAGAGCACCCCCTAGCAGCTCCAGGACTGGCTGGAAGAGAGCTGTCCACAGGCCCTCCATGGCCCCAAAGGGGACCCCAGCTCTGGCCGCACCTGCCAGCATCCTGTGGGCCACAGCTGACCGCACAGAACCCAAGGAGTGCTCCGCCAGGACAGCCCACCAGCAGGGGTGAGGGGAGACAGCCAGGTTCCTCGACGCAGGACCCTCTGCCGTGCTCTGCCCACTGCACACACGGTCATACCGTGTGCACGGTGCATCAGGAGACGTGCAAAGCCTGGTGGCAGCCCAAGGAGGCCAGCCCAGAGTGCGGGCAGCTCCAGGCCCCACCTGGCCCACCCGGAAACCAGGGGCACCGAGGCAGGGCTGTGCTACCTCCCTTCTCTAACATGTCCCTGGTGAGGCTTTTTTCTTCTGACTCAGGGTTATCTTGTACCACTGGAAGCCGGCCCTGCCCACAGAGGTCACGGCTGCCAGGATGCTCGTCCCCTGGTAGCTGGCCCTGCCCACACAGGTCATGGACACCTGGGTACCTGTTCCCTGGGAGCCGGTGCTGCTCACAGAGGTCATGGCTGCCAGGATGCCTGTCCCCTGGGAGCCGGCCCTGCCCACAGAGGTCATGACTGGTACCTATCTCCCGGGTGCCAGCCCTGTCCACAGAGGTCACACCTGCCAGGATGCCCGTCCCCTGGGAGCTGGCCCTGCCCACAGAGGTCACGGCTGCCAGGATGCCCGTCCCCTGGGAGCCGGCCCTGCCCACAGAGGTCATGGCTGCCAGGATGCCCGTCCCCTGGGAGCTGGCCCTGCCCACAGAGGTCATAGGAATCTCTCTGCCCCTTAGTGTCTGGTCACCAGGTGGGAGGAGAAGAGAACTGAGTGGTCTCACCAAAGAGACTAGCTCCCTAATCTGCTTTTCAATCATAAAAAGTCAGGAGAAAACCTGAACAGGCAAAGTCTTACTCCACAGTTTTGGGAGGGAGGTTTGTCTTATTGGATCCAAGAGCTCCTAGACTGGGCTCTCCTCCACTGACTCAGTGACTCTGTGCTCACCTGCAGCATGGGCTCCCCCACCCCACAATCCCCACCCCACGCCCAGCCCCTGCCCGGCACCATTTGCTTCCTGTAGACTCCCTGCCTGGGCTTCTCATGTGGATGACCCCAGTGCACAGGGCACAGCTAACCCATCTTTAGGAGCCCAGCACAGACAGGAAAGCAGGTCCCAACGGGACTGGGCCCTGGGGCCACCACCTGGTGCCGTCTGACCTGGGTCACCGTCCAACTTACTAAATGGTTTTGTTTTTAACTTAGAGGCACGGGGGTCACAGGGTCACTCCTGTGTGCCTCTGCCTGTATGTCACTGTGAGGAAACTGAGGCCTAGAGTGGCCCACAAAATTAGAGGCGCCTCCCAAATTAGAAGCTGGATCTCTCAGTACTTGGTTCCACAATAATTCTAAACTGGAGATTTTTCCAGGAAATAAAAGAGGGCCAAAGAAATTATTACTTTTCTAATAAGTAAGAAATTAAGCAAATGTTCTCTGGGGGTGGGTGGCACCCCGATGTTCTTTCCAAAAGCTGTGCTGTGTTAATCCAGTAATGCTGTGAAGTAGAGAAAGAGAGACCCAGAGACTCTGAGCACTTTTTCCAGAGTCACACAGCTTTTAGTGGGTACAAGGATTGAAAACGTAGCCCTGTCCATGGCTCCAGCTATTCCAGGCCTGGGGAATTTCGACATGGGGGACACCCCAAAGGCTGACCCCAAGAACCCCTTTAAGGTCTCTGGTGGGCCTCCTGCTCCCTTTCCTGTATTATCAAGGTGAGCCCGGCCAGTCAGGCTCCAGAGCCCACCTCCCAGGCTTCAGGACAGACGAGAGAAGAAGCAGGTGCGATGGGCAGCCCTGGGGTATGGCTGATGGTCCCTGCCAGGTGAAGCCCCTGGCGCCCCCGCAGTGCAGTGTAGAGACCTGGGAGCTCATCCTATGGCTCTACATTCAGTCATGGGGGTGCCCAAGGGGTGCCGGCAAGATTGTGGCACTGAGCCTCTGAGGTCTGGGGAGACTCGGGAGGCCACAGCCACAGGGCATATCCGTCTCAGCTCGTCTGTCCTCCCTGGACCCCCAGGCCCACCCAGGGACAAGCTGGGGTGCAGGCGGCCAGGAGGAGACAGGTGGGTGTGAGGGGGTCTCTTCCCCCCAGGAGGCCAGACAGGAAGCTGCTCATGCCTCCTCCTCCTGGGAGGCTCCTGGCCCAGTTTGGCCTGGATGGAAGCGCATCCCCTCCCAGGGAGACACCCGCAGGCTCTGAGTGTGACACTAGATCCAGGCACCCTGGATGGTAGCCCAGCCCCACCATGGCCCTTGGGCAGGTCGCTTACATGCTCTCTGCTTCAGTTTCCCCACTGGTGAAACAGGGGTGGTGGCGGGGATGTGGAGAACGTCAGTGACGTGTAGTGCTGAGCTCAGCGCTGGCACAGAGGCAGCCGTCAGCCCACGTGGGTCGCCACTGGAATTATCATTACACCCGGTTTTCCTACCCCTCCAGCCAGGATGCCCCCCAGTGCTGCCCTCTGGACACACATGATGTTTGCCGCTGGGCTCTTCACAGAAGGTGCAGGGCTGCTGGGGTGTCTGCAGCTGTTCCATGGTGCCTGGGCTACCGTGGCTGCTAGAAGGCCCCCAGGAGCAGGTCTGGATGGATGGATGGACAGACGGACAGATGTGGCCACAGGCTATGCAGGCTCCAGGAGTCGCATTCTGTGATTGGGCACTGCACATGGGAATGCCCCCTCCATGCTGGGAGCGCTCTTTCGTGCTGGGAGAACCCTCCCTTGGAGAAGCCCAACTGGCTTCATTCACAGCCAGTCACCCTGGACCCGATGGCCTCCACTCTGCAATCAGCCCCAGAGCCTCCTTCCTGCCCTTCATCCCCTCCTCCCAGATGCTCCTGCCTCTGCCTTCCCACCTGAAAAGCCTCACTCCTACCTTTCCTGGGAACATGTCTCGCACCTGAATGCTGACCTTGGCCCCTTCTTCCCCCCGCCTGCAGCCGGACTGCCACCTCCATCTGCACCTGCGATGGGCAGACAACCCTTACGTGTCGGGCACCGTGCATACCAAAGACACTGCCCCGGGCCTCATCATGGGTGCAGGTAGGAGGCTGCCTGAGGGGAGCTCCATCCTCAAGGGTAGAGCTGGATGGCTCTGGGCCTGGCACAATCATGGCACACCCCAAGGGATGAATGCATGGCCCAGAGTGGGCACACAATACATGTTGCTGCATGGGAAGATGAGTGGATGGATGGATGGATGGATGGATGGATGGATGGATGATGGATGAATGGATGATGGATGGATGGATGGATGGATGGATGGATAGATGGGTGATGGATAGATGGCCAACCGAAGGATGGGACAGGGGTGAACATCGGAGGATGAGTGAAGGGATAGGTGGTGGCTGGAAGCGTGGACAGTTGGATGGCTGGATCACAGAATGGTGAATGGATCAATAGAGGAAGAAGTGGATGCATGTGTGGATGGATGGATGGATGGATGGATGGATGGATGGATGGATGGAAGAATGATTCATGTCATGGCTGACATGTTGATTCCTGAAGAAGGTTCTAGTTCAGTCAAGGAGTGAGAGAGACACATACAACAAACGTGAGAAAAAATATCAAAGCAGAGTCGTGCATGTGCCTGTCAATGTAGGTTAACTAGAGCCTCCTTCGGGGGTGAGTACCTGTGCGCTGAGGGAACACAAGCTAAACTAAGGTTTATTTAACTTCAAATAATCTTTCAAAATTAAAAGTATGTGTTTTGAAAGCGTATTGCTAGGCAGCAGCGGGTGTCTTATCTTCCTTGTGTGTTGAGGGTTATGGGCCATTCTGCACCCAGCACTGGGACAGCCCCCGCCCCTGCTAGTGCCACTGCCGGGAGGGAAGGGAAAATGAGCAGATGTCTGGACAGGCCTTCCCTCTGTCCAGGCACTGAGCTCCTAATCGCGGCACCAGGCCAGAGAGGTTCACCCCCCCCACCCCTTTACAGGGGAGCAATCGGGAGCTCAGGAGTGGGATTACCTGCCCCACCTGCAGACTGTCACTCAGGAAGCCTGAAACCCAACCCAGGCTCCCGAGTGAGGGGACACCCACAGGGCGCGCCTGCCTCCCGGTCCCTCAAAGGCACTGTTCTGGTTGGATGAATCCCCAAATTCTCAACGAAAATACAAAAGGCACAATTTTAAATGTTTCCATGACTCAAAGGCCTCCCACACCCAGAACGCACTTCCTGGCTGCCCACGGATGCTGTGAGGATCTGGACGCATGTCACTCACTGTGCTCACTCAGAGACTGGGTTGCCCAGCCGAACCCCCAGGCCCTGCACAGAGAGGGTGGGCCCTCTGCAGCCTCCCTGCCCCTCCCTTAGTCACATCCCCTGGGCCTCAGTTTCCCCATCTGTAAAATGAGGGCACCACCTCCGTGTTTCTCAGGCCTTCTGCTCTGACAGCCTGGGGACGCATTCCGTGAATTTCCCTTTATTTTTCCCCAATGCCTGTCGGGTGACTGGCAGCCTGACAGCTCTGGGAGACGGAGCAAGGAAAGCAGATAGCATCCCTTAGAAGATAGACATCTGCACCGCGGAAGCCCAGACAGGAGCTCGCCTGCCGAGTCTTACTGACGCCGCAGCACTCGCCGCGCGCCTCCGCGTGTGATGCATGCAGGCCGGCGCGTGTCTGCTGGCATCTGCACTGCTGTGGAGATCAGGGGCAGCCCTCCTCCCCTCCCACCCCCGCCATTCCATTCATTCGTTCACCTGCTCCTTTCATGCATTCACGGCCATCTCTCAGCACCTTCTGTTTGCCAGGTGGAGAGAGGGTACCCAGTTCAGCACCTGCCCCTCTGCCCCTGTCTCCACCACGTGCCTTCCCACCTCCACACCACTGACCAGGCTGTTGTCTCCACCAGGCACACCCTTTCCTTCTCCCTTGGCCAGCACGCCTTTGTCTCTCCAGGTACAGCTTGGCGGTCACTCCCTGTGGGAGTCTCCTCTTGAAGGCCTTCCTTCCTGGGTCCATTAGTTGTCCCCTGTCTGCTCTCACGATTCCTTGGGCTTCCAGATATCCTGGCTCTGTGTGTAGTTGCATGGCACACTTCTTCCCCACTGGGCTGAGCAGAGGCTGTGGTTTATTCAGCTCCGACCCCCCATGGCTCAGCACAGGGGCTGGGCAGAGAGCAGGTTCTCAGCAAATCCTGTTGAATAAGTGCAGGAATGGGTGAGTGGGTGGAGCTGATGAAGAGAAATATGGGGATGGAGGGATGACAGGTGAGTGGATGGGTGGATAAATTAATAAAGGATCCATTGATGGATGATGGAGGGATGAGTGGATGGATGGATGATGGATGGATGGATGGATGGATGGATGGATGGGTGGATGGATGGATGGGTGGATGGATGGATGGGTGGATGGATAGATGGATGGATGGATGGGTAGATGGATGGATGGGTGGATGGATGGATGGGCTTAGCCAACCTCTCACTTGTACTTCCCATGCTGCCCTGGACCTCTGGTCTCCCCTAAACCCAGCCCTGGGAAGCTGGCTCCAAATGCAAACCAGCTGTGTCCTGCCCCCAGTATAAAGCCTGCCAGGCGCCCTCATGACCCCACCCTGGCCCGCCTGGAGCATATTCTCCTAGCCAGCCCCTGATTGGCACTCCACATTTATTCTTGAACCACTTATTCCCTGTGGACCCCTCAAGTGCCTGCACTCCGCCTGTGTCAGGGCCCTGCCGGGGCTGCCTGAGGCTGGCTTTCTTTGGGCCAGGCTCATCCGTTACTGCATAGACTAGGACCCAGAGCCCAGACACAGGGGTTCTGTAGGCCGGTGAGTATAAGGAGAAGGCAGAGGGGGCATGCCTGTGGGTGGCTTTGAGTGTGGGAGATGGAGACTCAGGGCATACATAACTCTTGTGTGGGGATTTGTCTGGGCACAGACCTTGGAAAGGCCCAAAGCTGGCCGATCCTAAGAGCAACCCTGCCCCTGTTCTCTGGACCAGGTAACCTGGGCTCACAGCTGGTGGAATATAAGGAAGAAATGTACATCACGTCAGACTGCGGGCACACCTGGCGGCAGGTAAGGAGGCAGGGGGCCTGACACCTGCCCCATACCCATTCTGCTGATGATTGGATCTGTGGTCCCCTCCCCTCCCAGAGGAGTTCTGAGACTTAGGTATTCACCCTCCAGCCAGCCTGACTGGGGGAACACAGGGCTCCTCTTAGCAGGTATTAATGTCTGCCATGTAAGCCACTGCTGGGGGGTTAGAGACCTGACCTGTGTCTTCACATGGTCAGACCTGTTACTGTGGGGGTCTAAGCAAAGGCAGTGAATGCCAGGGATGGGGCTGGAGCTGCCATCCTGGTGGGGAGCCACACGGTGCCTTGGAGGCTGGGGCTGAGCTCTTCTGGGAGCCCCGAGGACAGGACGCAGGGACTATAGGTGATACCCAGGTCCCTGGCAGGGGTGACTGTTGGGTATATGGCAAAGACATGGAAGAAAAGGAGAAAGTGAGGGAGGAACAGGCTTGACGGAGCCTTGCAGAGTCTGTGCTGGGGGCCTGGGAGGCGTGCAGGGGTGAGGATTCGAGGTAGCAGTGGGCCTGAGAAGAGAAAGTGGAGAAGCAGTTCTGTAGGAGATGGTTGGACCTGCCAGGGTTCCTCTGCACAGGGCCCACGTGGAGCTGACATTCTCCGCCTGGGGGGCGGGCAGTGGGCTGCGGGCGCCAGCGTCCCTGGCAGTGCAGTCACAGGCACGCCGTCAAGGAGCCGGCGTCAGGTCCACCAACTGCATGGAGTGACAGCCCCTGCTTTTCACACTGCAGAGAATGCACTAAACTTTCGTGTGTGTCTGCCCTTCCAGACAGCGTCAGGAGCTGTACTTTGGGGCAGGTTTTCCATGGTGAGGCTCCACTTGTAGCCACCCCCCACCGCCCAGGTCACGCTCAGGACAAATATGTCAAGCCCAAAGGTACCCCGTCTACCTACAGCCTGGGTATAAGGCCCTGACATTTTTAATCATATGCAAGGAATTTTAAAAAGGGCAAAAGAGACTTACTGTGTCAGAATATTTCTATTTTGCTAAAACCTGTGAAATGTGCCCAAACTTCCTTAAAGGTCACCGTCTGTCCATTTATTAAGGAAGCGTGCCCCCCCGTGAGATTAAGGAGGCCAGGGTGAAGCAGACGAGGTGTTCTAATTTTGTAGAAACCGATGGTGAGGTATCCCCAGTGACCCCTGTTGTAGAGGAACTTGCTGGGGTTCCACACTTGGGGATGTGGGAATTGGAACGCTGGTTCCGGTGGGGAGCGGGAGGCCTGGCCTTGCGGGGCAGAGGTGCGGGGTAGGGGTGCCAGAGCCCGGGGAGCAGAGGAGGGGTGCTGTGTGCCTATGTGCGAGAACAGGTGCTCTGCGGGGTTTGGCGTTCACTGGGGGGTGGGAGGCGGCGGCGGCGGTGGCCGAGGACAGGCTGGACAGTCACTCGAGGCAGAGCAGCCTACTGAGTGTAGGCAGATTGTCAGGGACGTCAGACGTCCCAGGAGAACTCTCAGAATCGGAATTACAGATGACAGCGTGTATCCGCTTAATGGACATAACCTTTTAAAAACACGAGTTCCCTAGGATGATGAAAATAACAAAGCAGGAAACATTCAAGGAGTCTCCTCGGAGCCTGGGGTGCAGGGGAGGCGGGAAGGGGCGCGATGGGAAGGGGACACCGCCTGCCCCTGGGCCCCACTGCCTGCGGCGGGCGCAGAGGGGCTGCTGATCAAGGCACCGAAACCACGGCGATGGGTGTTCAAAGCCCCTCCAGCCCCATTGGTGGGGGTCAGGACCCAGACTCCCCTCTTCCTGAGTCCCAGGCTAATGGGAGTGGGGTTGCTCTGGGGCACCCCCTGGGGTAACTGGGAGATACCCTATCTTGGGAGTGAGATGTGCCCGTGCCCTGCCCATTCTCCGGGGGGAGCCAGCGCCAGCAGGCAGGAGGCACAGCCCAGGGTAGCCAGGGCCCCTGCTCTGGGACAAACAGGCCCTGAGAACCCACTTGGGGTGGTTCCCTTGGACCACATTTGGCCCCACGGCCTGATCCCCCAAGAAAGAACATGGATCAGACCCCCAGTGGAGCAAGAATGGGGGTTCCTGTGGGGCAGACAGACCCTCTGCAAGTTCAGAGCAATGGAAGCAGCGCCCAAGGGGAGACTTCATCTCTACCTCTGGACTCCAACACCCAAACAGAGGACCCGGAGCGCTGGGTCTGTTGGATGGGTGGACACTTGGGGAGGAATGTTATGAACCTTCCTTCCATGCAGTGTCCTAAGATCTGCAGACTGTCACCTCCCTCATCCAGGAACCTCTACCTCTGTTCATGCGTCCTCCAGTAGCACCTTCCTGAGCGAATGGTTAAGAGGGACAACATCAGACACACCTACTCCTCCGACCCCTGCAGATGGGGCCACAAGCCTGGGGAGTGAGTGCTGCAGGGGTGTATCTGGGGAGCACCCAAGTTACTGCCGTGAGCCCCCACTCCAGCCTGCAGCCTCGTCACACCCAAAACACAGCCCGTCCTCCTCCCACTGGGTGTGTCCTGCTGGTGGAGACAGGAGGCCCACGGACTAGGAGTCACGGTGGAAGGCCGGGGGCTGGGTTCCAGGCCCCGGGGTCCGTCCTGGCTTTGCCAGCTACCAGCTATGGGGCTTCAGACAAACCCTGTGCGTCTCTGCACCCCTGGTCTCTCTTTGGAAAATGAGGAAATGACCTCTGAGCGTGGTTGCCATTAACAGGACCATGTACGTGCAGCCAAGGCCACCACGCTGACCACCCTGCCCTCTTCCTTCTCGTCCCGCGCTGCGACTCCCGCCTGCAGACATGTTTGAAAGCAGAGTTCATGGGATGCCCGGGTGGCTCAGCGGTTGAACATCTGCCTTTGGGTCAGGGCATGATCCTGGGGTCCTGGGATCGAGTCCCACATCGGGCTCCCCACAGGGAGACTATGTCTCCCTCTGCCTGTGTCTCTGCCTCTCTCTCTCTTTGTCTCTCATGAATAAATAAATACAATCTTAAAAAAAAAGAAAAAGAAAAAAGAAAGCAAGCAAGCAAACAAGCAAGCAGACTGCTTTCTGGGTTCTCCTGGAGAAGCTGGCCTGCAACTCAGCTGAGCCGGCCCAGCCTGGCCCACCGCACCCCTGCAGGGTGCCTGCTGGGGTCCTGGAGGGGCTCCACCGTGCTTGGTTCTGTAGCTGCCCCTTTTCTGGGTCACTTCTCCTGACCTGACAGCCTCCTGCTCTAAATACTAAGTAAGGGGGAGAGGGCAGGGTTTCCACCATTTCTCCTAAGTGGCCTTTCTTCCTTATTCAAGTCATGGTGTTTGCTAGAGAATTCCTGTGAGCCGTGGGAAACCCCAGCAGGACTTGGAGGAGGTGGAGTTATCTGGGGAAGAGCCTTGCAGGCTGAGGGAGCAGCGTGTGCGAAGGGCCTGCAGCATGTTCAGGAAAAGGAGGCCAGGGTGGCTGGTGTGTGTGAGGGTGGGAGAAAGTAGGCGGGGCATCTCCTGCAGAGCCCTGGAGGCCATGAAAGGGTTTGGAGGGGATTCTAAAAGCCTCGGGGGAGGGGAGGGCCGCTGGAAGGGGTTGGGGCTGGAGGATGTGATGTATGTCAGGGCTGCACCCACCCAGGTCTGCTAAAGTTCCACATTCCTAGGATGTGGGGCCTCTGCTCCGTGCCCCCCGCACCACGCCCTCCACACTGTGTCCTGCTGGCTCCCCGAAAATCCGACCCTCGAATAAGGAAAGACTCGTGATGGAGGAGTGGGGAGAAGGCGAAGGTGCCTCCTGAAGTTCTGTTGACAGTTTCCTGCTCCCGCTCAGTCATCTCCTAGAACATTCCCCCCAAGTCAGGAAGCTTTCAGGTCCACCCGCCCAGGCAGGGTGGGCGTCTGCTTGCAGGGGCCGGCTGAGCCACACTTGTTCGGGCCTGGCCCAGCGCTAAGTGGGGCCACATCACCCCCAGCTCCGTGGCCTCTGCCCCCGGGCCCCCAACGCACAGATGGCCGGCTCGGCCAGCCCGCACGCCACCACTTGTGGAGACCTGGACAGGCTGGCACGGAGGACTGCGCTGGCCCCGGGCAAGGGGCTGGGCTGTGTGTGTGCACACGTGTGCATGTGTATGCGTGCATGTGCGTGTGTGTGCGTGTGTGTGTGTGTGTGTGTGTGTGTAGGGGGTGGTCCTGGCTCTGTCCCCGGGGGTGAGGGGCTGGGATCTGCATGCGTGTGTGTGTGTGTGTGTGTGTGTGTGTGAGCGTGTAGGGGGGTGGTCCTGCCTCCATCCAGTCTCCTGTCCTGGGACGAGTTGTTAGGGTGCATGTGTATGTGTGTATGTGCATGTGTGTGCATATGTGTGTACGCACGCATGCGTGTGTGTGTGCATGTGCGTAGGGGGGTGGTCCTTGCTCCATCCTGTCTCCTCCTGTCCCGGGGCGAGGGACTAGGGTGCATGTGTGTGGGTGTGTGTGCATGTGGGTGTGTGTGGGGGGGCAGTCCTGGATCCATCCCGTCTCCTCCCGAGCTTCCCTGCACTCCTGCCAGCACACCCACAGGTCCTGACGCTCAGATGGTCAGGAGGTGGCGCTGATTTTCCGGGAGCCAGCAGGACGCGGGGTGGAGGGCGTGGTGGGGGGCGTGGTGGGAGGTGAGTGTGGTCAGTGGTGGGGCCCCTCCCTGGGAGAGGTGCAGGGGAGGTGCCAGCGCCCCCTCTGGGCAGGGTGGAGCCCTAGACATTTGCGCTCACGGATGATGTAGCAGAGGCCCCTGCGCCCTGGTGCCTTAGGAGCTGCACCCCTGCCTCCTGCCTGTGGCGAGGCCCTGGCCTGCACCCCCACCCCGGCCTGGCTTCCTCATGAGCCCAAGGCCACCAGGGGAGCTTCCTCCTGTGTGAGCCCTGTCCAGGCCTCATGACCATGCGTCACCTGAAGACTTAGCGGCCATTCATTCATTCACTCCCTTACTCATCCATCCTTTCTTTCATCCCCACACGGCTCGCCGCCCACAGGCACTCTCAGCTCTCAGCTGGGCCACGAAGGGGACTCAGGCCCTGCCTGGGAGGAGCCTCCCGGCTGGAGGAGCTGATGACAAATAGTGTAGCCCGGGGCCCAGAGACATTCCCCACCCAGCCTGGCTTCAGGGAGGGCTTCCTGGAAGAGGTGGCACGTCAGCTGGGTCTTAATGTCAAATAGAGCTTTGCTGACGTCTGTGATTTCTTTCTCACCTTCACGTCGTCCACCACATTGGTGGGTGAGCTTTTCCTGGGCAGGGGGCGGACGTTGTGCAACGTTCTTATGTCAGTGGTCCAGACACCGCCACGCTCGTTCAGTCATCCCGCGGGCAGAGTCTGGTGGTGTGGGGGAGCGTGGGGAGGGCCTGGGGGACAGGGGAGCCCCAGGCTGGCCCTGCCTCGGGGAGCTGGCCTCTGCTGGTGCCCCGCAGCCCCCGTGTGTTCACTGCTCTGCCCCCGGAGGGTGACCTGCCCTCAGAGTGTCACCTGTCCCCTCTGCAGGTGTTCGAGGAAGAGCACCACGTCCTCTACCTGGACCACGGCGGCGTGATCGCAGCAATCAAGGACACCTCCATCCCCTTGAAGATCCTCAAGTAATGCAGGGGGTGGGGGGCAGCATGGGGGCAGGGGCCAGGGCAGGTAGTGCGGGCAGGGCTCTGCCTCCTGGGAGCTGCTCTAGGGCAGGCAGGGGGATGCAGGGAAATGGCACGGCACGGTCAAGGGGCTGGCTGGAGGGAGGCCTGGGAGGGCTTCCCAGAGGAGGTGACGTCCATCAACAAGTTAGTCAAGGGGAGGAGGCAGGGCCAGGCAAGGAGGCCAGCAGGATGTGCCCAGGTGAGAGCGCGTTTGGGTCAGCTTCAGACCTCTGGAGGGCGTTTGTGGGGAAGTGAGGGCAGGTGTGAACTCCAGACTCAGAAGGTGCCGCTCAGGAAGCTGCTAGGAAGCTGATATCACTTGAGTCTGAAAAAGAGTTTCCTGCACTGCAAGCTGGTGACTCCGTGATACGATGCATTGCAGGGGCAGTAAGCTTCTGTCCCTGGCCTGGCACCCCCTGGGCTGGGCTCGGGCATTGGCTGGGGCTGAGCTGGATGTTCCAAGGCCCAGATAACCGTAGTCCAAGGGCTGCAAAGCAGCTTCACGGTACCCAGACGACACACCCAAGCTCCTTGCTGTAGCCTAAGGAGAGGCGGAGGCCCCGTGGTGCTGGCGGGCGGCTACACGGCCCCCCGAGAGAGAGAGCACACTGGGCCGGCTCTTCTCCCAGCACCTCAGCTGGGCAGCACTGGCCCCGGGCAGGGCTGGATCCAGCAGGGCAGCAGGTCCTGGCCATGGGGAGCGCTCCTGCCCACCTGCGGTGCTGACACCCCTTCTTCCGGCAGGTTCAGCGTGGACGAGGGCCTCACCTGGAGCACACACAACTTCACCAGCACCTCGGTGTTCGTGGACGGGCTGCTGAGTGAGCCGGGGGACGAGACGCTGGTCATGACGTGAGTGGCCACAGGAGGTGGGCGGGCAGAGGGTAGCTGACCCCGAGGTGGACCTTGCTGCTCCAAGGCATGGTCAGCACGGGACTCCTCACCTCCCTCCCCATCCTCCTCACTCTCGTCTCCAACCTGGCACCTGCCTCCTTGTGTCTTACTGCCCACTGTCCTCTGTCACCCCCGGGGACATCTGTCACCTACTCAGGATGGCCTGGGTGGTGAGGGCTGGAACCGAGTCGGGGCAGCTCGAGTGGACCACTGCCCCAAGCTGCCTTCGCAGCCGTCATCTTCATCACCATTGTTATGACGAGCTGTTGGCACCTGGAGGGGCTCCCAGGCCTGCTTCCCAGTGAGGACCCGACACCCACATGGGCAGAGGGGCGGAGCCAGGCTGTGGCCTGGGTCAGGCTGGGCTCTGAGACTGCAGCTCAGGTCCGTGGGGTGCCAGGCCTCACTCTGGGCACAGTGAGGAGGGGGCGAAGGGGCATCGGGCATCCCTGTTGGGATCTGAGGGGGTAGGAATTGAAATAGGGTGCACGGGGCCAGAGCCTGGGTAAACGGGATCCAGCTGTGGAAGGTCCTTCCTGAGCGAGCCAACCACCTGGGGGCTTGTTTGGGCAGAGCTGATCCACAGGCCAGGGCAGGGGCCTGAGACTCTGCATTCCTAATGGCTCTGCCGATTCTTGGTGTGCACCTTGGTGGGTGCAACGGGGCGCGGCTCTGTGCCCTCCTGCCTTTTACTGATAACACCCGCATGGGGGAGGCCAGGTTCCCCAAAATGCACATCTACCCGGAACCTGTGACTGTGTGGAAACAGGGTCTTCGCAGATGTGATGAATCAGGATGAGGTCACGCTGCTTGGGGGTGGGGGGCATGGGGGGCTAATCCTACGTCCTTATAAGAAGGAGAAGGATGAAGACCATCACGCAGGGAGAGTGTGAGCCCAGGCGGAGGCTGGAGGAGGCCAGGATCCCAGGACAGCTGGGAGCATCTGCGGGATCTGGGATCTGCAGGGAGCACCTGGTGGGATCTGCAGGGAGCACTCGCTGGGATCTGGAATCTGCAGGGAGCACCCACTGGGAGCTGGAAGAGGCAGGAAGGACCTTCCCCTAGGGCCCCACCCTGCGAAGGATAAGCCTCTGTTGTTTGCAGCCCTGTTTGTGGAAGTGTGTTGAGGCAGCCGCAGGGCCCCACAACGTTCCTGCTCCGTCAGGCGGCAGAGAGGACACCCGCACTGTGAACACCCAGTCTGCATGCGGTCAGTCTCCCTGCGTCCTCCTTCTCCCTGGGACAGGGCAGAAGCTCCCCAAGGGAGGCGCCCTCCCACTGACTGAGTGCCCCTGGCTCTGCACCGCAGCAGAGGCCCCGTAGGCCAGCCCTCCTCCGGTCATCCCAACAAGGCCTGCAACGTGCTGCCCTCTGTTCCTGGCCCTGGGGACCCTGAGGACCCCCCAGAGCCTTGGTCCAGATTGGCAGACAGATCAGATTTAAGTGAAGAGTGGCACCCGGCATGCTTTGTCGCTAGCATGAAAGATGCTGGAGTCCCAGGGCCAGCATGCTGGGGTCTGACAGGTGTCCTGGGCATCTCGGAGCAGCTGATCTTGAACTGGGACCAGATGGATAAGACACAGGCCCAAGGACAAGCGGCGGCTTGAGAAGGAGCCAGTGCGTTCCCCTGTTAGGATCTGGACTGACTGCCCGCTCCGGCTCCCTCTTTCCTGTGGCGGGTGGGCCTGGCCAGGGGGACAGCCGGCTGCATGACCCCCCTACCCCGCCTGCTCGGCCCGGGGTGGCCGCGGGCCCTCCCCCAGGAGTGGATTTCTGGCCTGGGAGCCTTTCCCTGGCGTGATCCCCTCCTAGCCCACGGCAGCCTCCACCCTGCGGCCCTGTCCGCTCTCCCGTCTGTCTTGCCCTCCTGAACACCCCAAAGAGGCCCACCTGGATAAGCCTCCAGCCTCAGGCCGAACCTGGCAGGAAACTGCCCAGCACCAACAATGCTGCCCGCCACGCCCAGGCCCGCCTCCACCTGCGCGGCTCCAGGCCGTCCCCTCGTTAGCGGGGAGATCATGTGAAGGCACCCCAAGTTCCTCCGGCTGCCGGGGCAGGGCTGGGAGCACAACAGTCCTGGTCAGCCCACGGCTGCTGACCGCCACTGACCACCACCACTTCTGTGCCCACCCCCAGGCTCCTGGGAACTCAGATGGCGTGGGCCAGATGGACGCAGGAACAGGGAGTGCGGGTCCTCCCTCGGGATGGGCAGCCTCTGAATTCCTGGTGGACTTAAACTCGGTTTTAGTGACCCATCCCCGGGGGGCCTTCCCTGCCACCCCCAGGACAGAGGCAGCCTGGTGCCCTCCCTACCTCTTCCCCAGTACGGCCCCTTGGACAAGGGCCGAGGGGACGCTGTGCTGAGCCCCCCTCTATGTGACGGGGTGTTTTCATACGTGATCTCATTTTGTCCTCATAGGAAATGTCCACGGAGGGATTTATCCCCCTGCCCCCCTTTTCACAGGTGCTAACATCTCAGCAGTTCTGCACCAAGGGAGTGGTGGGTGCGGCCCCCCATCACCTCAGCTGACCTTGGTCCCGAGAGCAGAGCAGAGGGCGGGGACCCCGTGATGCCATCCTAGAGACCCTGGGTGGGGTGCTTCCCCTGGACACCTGGTCGCTGCCGTGCCCCTGCCTGGAGACGCGTCATGTCACGTTATGTCACATTCCAGGCTCAGGTCAGGGGCGGGAGGGAGGCCGGCTCCTCCTGGGCCCCAGCAGGTTGCCACCGTGTGTGTGGGCGAGGGCAGGGCTCTGTTTGGGGTGTGCGTGCAGGCCGTGTCGCAGGGCTGCCATCCGCAGAGCGGAAAGCAGGAGCCAGAAACGCGGGCTCACAGGTTTGGGAAAGGGCCCAGCCGTGGGGTGCATGATGGGCATGCGTCGGGCTGTGTCGTGTTTGTGCGGGTGCAGTGCACGAGCTGTTCTCAGGATAACGTGGTTTTCAGGAGGGGGACAGGCCGCTCGGCGGCAGGGGTGCCCAGAGCATCCCTATGGAGCTAAGACCCTCACACCCTGTTTCCATAACCGACCCAGCAGGCTTCGTTCTGGGGGACGGGAGACAAGGGCACTGACCGCAGGGAAAGGTTGAGGCTGGGACAGCAGGAGGCCCAAGGTCCCCGAGGACCGTCAGAAGCCCCTGGCCAGGGTGCAGAGGTGGGGATTTCATCTGCAAAGTACAGATAACAGTACCTACTTCGTGGGTCTGTGTCGGAGCAGAGGAATTGTGGCATTGTGTGTGTGAAGCTCCTCCTGTGCGCCGGGAGCCCACACCAACCATCCTGAAAGGGCACGGCTATCATCCCCATTTTAAAGCCACGGAAACTGAGGTACACAGAGGGAGGGAACCTGCCCAAGGTCACACACGGGACACGGGGCCTGCCTGGCTCAGAGCTGCCTTAGGAACACAAACTCCTCTTCACATATCGGGCTCGGATATTCAGAGCCAGCCATCAGGTCCCCAAGAAAACACTCCAAGACACTTCTCACCTGCCACCTTGGAGTGGGGTTAGGACCGTTTCAGATCATGACTGTCCTTCCCCAAGCATCAGTCCCTGTCAGCATGCTTGGAAAGGGACTGAGTATAGCAGGGTGTATAACCTCCCCCACCCAGATGCTCAGCCTCTAGTGATATGTCCTGAATGCTGTAGGATGGACTGGGGAAGGACCGGAAGTGCAGGCAGGGGCCCTCTTCTCTGGTTGTCTTTGGAGTCCAAGGGAAGCCCCTGAAACAGCAGTCCTTGTAGAGAGGAAGGGATCTGGGTATATGGTCAGTGAGCACTGAGGAAGAGGAAATGGCTCAGACAACCTGTGTGACCTGGGGCAAGTTACTCAACCTCTCTGTGCCTCAGTCTCCCTTTCTGTAAAATAGGGGTGGACTCACCTCACAAGTCCATGGTGGGGATTAGAGCAGACGGCACAGATGGAGCCCCGAGCCCATGACGGGTGCCCCGTGAATGGCGGCCCTTTAGAGAGCACCGGGGTGTCCATCCCTGCTTCCTCCACTCGCCAAGGCTGGGGCCGCATGGGGAGCAGGATGTGAGCACGGGCTGCGTCCTTCCCGTCCTGCCGCTGCCAGCAACGTGCTGACTCCTACTTCTCCTTGGATCCCCGGTTGTGCCTGGAAAAACAGCCTGTGGCCCCACTCAGCAGAGCTGGGTGTCCCAGGCACAGACACCCCAGCCTGGTACCCCTGACCTGGGGGTCCCAGGCACAAATCCCCCCGTGGTGCCCCTGACTTGGGGGTCCCAGGCACAGATCCCCCCGTGGTGCCCCTGACCTGGGGGTGCCAGGCGCAGACCCCTGGCTCAGTGACACTGACAGAGGCAGGAGAAGCCCGGCAGCAGCCAGCTGACCCCCTGTCATCTTCAGAACAGAAGCGAGGACCGTGGAAGGCAGTGGGAAGGCCTGGGTGGCAGCTGGGGGTTCTGGGCTCCTGACATGACTGCGCCCACTTTCTCGTCCATTGAGGGGGGCCGTGGGGGGGCAACACCCACCTGTACAATCCATGAGCCACAGACAGCGTGTGCCAGTTGTGTGGACACCGGTGTTGGGACCACATACCTGTGGCCCGCTGGACACTTTGCTGGGGGCCGGGGGCTGTGGTGCCAGGGCCCAGGGGGCCAAGATACCAGGCGGACGGGGGGTCAGCGGTACTGGGGTGCCAGGGGGCCGGGTGGCCAGGAGCTGGGTGCTGGGGTACTGGGGTGTCCCGGCACGGTCTGCGAGGCCAGGGGCGGTGTCACTGTGCCCGCTGCACCGCGGGAGCCGAGGCCCAGGGGAGGTGGTTTGTGCCAGGCCGCGGGCCGGGCTAGGGTGACTTCCCTCCCCGCCACCCTCCGTCCGCAGCGTCTTTGGCCACATCAGCTTCCGCTCCGACTGGGAGCTCGTCAAGGTGGACTTCCGGCCGTCCTTCTCCAGGCAGTGCAGCGAGGACGACTATGGCTCCTGGGACCTCACCGACCTCAAGGTGGGCCTGGGCACGGGGCAGGGCGGCCCCTCCGCGGCCAGCCCCCGTCCTGCGCGGCGGCACCGGGAGCCCCACCCCCGAGGGCTTCCCAGGACCCGGCGGCCCTCAGACCCGGCCTTCTGCTGGACTTGAGGGCCCCGCCCGGCGCCTGGGCTGCTCTGGGCTGGGGGCTCCGAGCCAACCGTGCGGTCCCGCGTGCTTGGGATCTGGGGTTCGTCCCAGGGTAGGCGGTGCTGCGGGGCCTGCGCTATACATGACCTAACACCCCTGGGGCGGGGTCTGGGACAGCCCACCCCAGAATCTCAGACACACAGATGTTTCTGGAACA
The DNA here is from genome assembly GCF_053574225.1 of Canis aureus. Classification (NCBI taxonomy): domain Eukaryota; kingdom Metazoa; phylum Chordata; class Mammalia; order Carnivora; family Canidae; genus Canis; species Canis aureus. The sequence continues at coordinate 60,523,880 of NC_135612.1, forward strand.
AAAAGAGTAGTCACATGAAGCAAAATAAGGGCTGGAAGTGGCTCCCCTGCGGTCCAGACCAGGTCGTGCTGCCAGAACTGTGACAGGAGGGCCAGGGTTCCAGGACGGCTGGGGTTCCCGCACCTCGCACCTGTTGCTGCTCCTGTCACTGTTGTGGGGCGGGGGCAGGGCCTGCTGTGTCCACACACGCCCCGGAGGCCGCGGCTCCTCCGAGCTCCTGCACAGGTGTGCACTCTGCAGGTCTAGGGGACGAAGAGAAATGTAACAGGGACCTGGTTTCCAGCGGCCCTGCAACCCCTCAGGCCCAGGGGGAGCATGTATACAGTGGGTGCTCAATGGATGCTTGCGGGCTGGGATGGGAGGGAGGCTGCCCCAGCGGGACCTCAGGCCCGCCAACCCCGTCCTGGGCCTTGGTTTCCCCATCTGGGAAAGGGCACCGCCCTGTGCGCCGACGGCTGCCGGGGGCTGAGGATCGGCTGTCCTGGAGACGGCAGGGTGGGCAGTCCAGCCTCCGGAGGGCAGTCGGCCCTCCTGGGCGGGCTCTCACCCCGCGTCCCGCTGCAGGGCGACCGCTGCATCATGGGCCAGCAGAGGAGCTTCCGCAAGAGGAAGTCCACGTCCTGGTGCATCAAGGGGAGGAGCTTCACGTCGGCCCTGGAGTCCCGGGTGTGCAGGTGCCGCGAGTCGGACTTCCTCTGGTGAGGACCGCCCGGCACGGGTCTCAGGCTCGCGGTCCTCCTGCCGCCTCTTGCTGTGCGCCAGGGCCAGCGCCAGGTCCAGCTGTGCCCCCGGGGGGAGTGCGAGGAGCTTGGGGAACCCAGGGGTGCGGTGGGGGGATGGGTGCCAGGAATCAGGAGGGTGTCCTGGGAGCTAGCGGCGCCCACCCAGCCTTCCCAGACTCCCAGAGCCTTGTTCAGGAAGCCCCTGGCCCAGCGCCTGCCTCCCTAGCCATCCTCAACCCTTGCCGTCCTGCTCCCCATTATGTGCTGGCCACCCCTCCTCCTGCATCTCCCTTCACCAATGTCACCGACGGGGGGTGGGGGGGTGGGCGGGCTTGTGCAGTGCCTCTCCCCCCTCCCCTGGCTGTCTCTAATCTCCTTTGGGATTGGTGCACCTCCTCCAGGCAGCCCTCCAGGACACCCAGGCTGGGCTCACTGCTCTCCTGTGAGTTCCCAGAATCCCCTCTGCATGCCTTCTCACCTGGAAGGTAGCTGATGTTCAGGCTGGACAGGGCCGCGTGGACTTGCCTGTGATCCCACAAACGGTCATAGCAGACCCTTGCCGTGAGGCCTCCCCCCAGCCAGGCCCCCATCCCCACTGGTGCCTACCTCCCAACCGCGGTTCTCTCTCCTCCAGCGACTACGGATTTGAGCGCTCCCCCTCCTCAGAGTCCGATGCCAACAAGTGCTTTGCCAACTTCTGGTTTAACCCCCTATCCCCGCCAGACGACTGTGTGCTGGGCCAGACCTACACCAGCAGCCTCGGGTGAGCGCGGCACGGGCCTCTTCGTCTCCCTCCAGGGGCAGAGCCACCATGGCAAGGGGAGGCAGCTGACGATGTCCTGTCACTGACCCTGCAGGGTCCCCATCTCAGCCCTCGTGAGGCAGCACCAGGGGGGTCTGTGCTCTGAGCTGCCTCTGAACAAGGAACGGAAGGATTAGGTACCTAAAGCTATAAACCCACAGTGTCAGGAGTTCCCAGGACCTTGTCTCTTAAGGTCTCTGCTTCTAGTTGAGGAAGTTTTGAGATGAAAGAAGACATCAGTGAACTTACTAGAACATCCCCATTACTTCCTCTGGGGAGGAGCAGGGCAGAGCTTGAGGGAGCAGGGCCAGATGTTGCAGGGTTTGGCCTCAGCAGTGTAAATTCCACCAGCCAGCAGCCAGCCATTCACCCATCATCCCTCCCTCCCTCCCTCCCTCCCTCCCTCCCTCCCTCCATCTCCCTTCCATCCTTCCATCCATCATTCACCCATCATCTCTCCCTCTCTCCATCCATCCATCCATCCATCCATCCATCCTTCCATCCATTCACCCACATCCCTCCATCCATCTGTCCATCCATTCATCCTTCCATCATTCAACCACCATCATCCATCCATCTATCCTTTCATCCATTCACCCATCACCTCTCCCTCCCTCCCCTTCCATCCATCCATCCATCCCTCCATCCATCGATCCTTCCTCCCATCCTTCCATCGTTCACCTATCATCTATCTATCCATGTATCCTCCACCCATCCATCCATCATTCACCTATATCCATCCATCCATCCATCCTTCCATCCATCATTACCCCAATCCTTCCATCCATCCATCCCCCTTCCATCCTTCCCTCCACACATCCATCCCTGCATCCATACATCCAGCAGCCAGAGCAGACGCTCTGATGCACCCACTAGGGCTTGGCAAGCAGACTGTTGTCTGACGTGTCAGAGCCAGCACCCACATCAAGGGTGAAGGGTTGCACGTCATACCATGAGCATACTCTGGGCACAAGGGTGCTGTGGGTGGGAGTAGCTCTTAGAATGTATTTTCTTCTAAATTAGTCCAATGTGTTTTGCATGATAAACCCCTGAACGTATACTCAGTGGCTGAGCTCTGGGGGCAGGAGGGGGCACCAGGCCTAGGGATGTGGGCAGAACCAGGCACTTTGGCTGTGATGCTAGTTTTAGGGACACAGAGTCCCGGTGTATCCTGAGGAAGCTTCACAAGTGGCAAGTCAAATGATGCTGTCCCTGCCGTGGTTTGCCTGGGGTCTCCTAAAAGTTTCATCAGAGCCCACGGTCTCTGCCCTCCGAACCCCTATCCGGCCTCCTCACAGCCCTGCTCCCTACTTTGTCTCCAGCTGCCCACCATAGGACCTTTGCCCACGCCGGTCCTGCTTCCTGTTCGCCCTTCTGGCTTCAGCTGAAGGGACGGATTCCCAGAGCTTGTCAGTGGTGATTTGACCTCATGGGGGTTGTAGAGCGATGCAGTCCGCCTCTCGCACTGGGCGGTCCCCCGGCAAGGGCAGGGGCTGTGCGTGCTCAGCCCATCCCCAGCAAATACATGGTGGATCAGGTGTCCTCTGGTGGGGTGGTGAGGAAGGGAGCCCCGAGGGGGCGTGTCGGCACACGGCCACGGCTGAGCCCCGGCCAGTCTTGGGCAGTTTTCCCTGCAAGGCCCCTGCATGTGGGCTGTGCCCAGTCACACCCTCGGCCACAAGGACAGCAGGTGTTAGGGTTGTCCTGAGCACTGTGACCACACAGGGAAGCAGCCAGCCAGGGAGCAGACCCTGCCATCACTGGTCACCCTCCACCCAGCCCGGCTTCTCAGCTCTGTCCGACCCAGGGCAGCGATGGCCCTCGGTGGGGCCAGGTGGAGGCCAGGAGGCTAGGAGGAGGCCAGGCATCCGTGGGGAGGCCGCCAGCCAAGAGACACAGCTCGCCGGCAGCGAGTCCCCCGGGCCGCGGGGCTTGTGCCCTCCGCCGCCGTCCCTGCAGACCCTGACCTGCCCTCTGGCCGCAGGTACCGGAAGGTGGTGTCCAACGTGTGTGAGGGCGGCGTGGACCCGCGGCAGAGCCCAGCGCAGCTGCAGTGCCCGCTCACGCCGCCCCGGGGCCTGCAGATCAGTATCCGCGGCGAGGCGGTGGCCGTGCGGCCCGGAGAGGACGTCCTGTTCACGGTGCGGCAGGAGCAGGTGAGTGCGGTGTGCTGTCCCCGCTGGGCGCTTCCGCGGGGCAGGCAGGGGACGGGCGTGGGTGGGTGTCCCCTCTGCCTGCAGGTGGTTTAGAGCAGAATCATCCAGGCCAGCGTTTTCCAAGCCGGGGGGGTAGTGGGTGGGTAAGATGGGGCCCAAGTCACCTCGTAAGGATGGGATCCAAACCTCAGAGGACTGGAATATGGACGGGGGTGGGGAGGGTCACCGTGCAGCCAGCACACGAGGCGAGGACCCTTCCGCACATGGCGGTGTGTGTGTTTACTGGGCTCTGACGCTTCCAAGATTCATTCATTCCTGTGGGCGGCAATGCGTTAAACCTCTAATTATATTGATTTAGTTAATCTGGAATCTTCAGAAAAGGAGAAAGTTTTTTTTTTAAAAAAGACAAACCACTATTACTTATAATCCCAGAACCAAAGATAAATCCTGTAGGTAGATGATAGATACAGATTTATTTCTATGTCATAGATACAAAAATGTGAATTCCCTCCCAATCTTATGCTTCCTCTCGTCTTCTCTTTAGTATAAGTATTACGCATTCTTCTGACTTAAAAAAGAATCTATACTCACGATAGAACATTTGAAAAACGCCTGAAAATGTTGAGAATATAAATACCACCAAAACCCCCTGTTCCCCCCAAGGTAACAGCTTCGAAGTTTTGCATTTTCTTTTAGTCTTTTGAAATTAATACACAGCAAAGTTATTTTTCTGAGTATGGAAGTAACAGAGGCACCGTAGAACATCCAGAAACGGAACTCAGAAGAACTTTCCCAAACTCAAAGTGACGGGAAAGCAGGGAAGGGAAGCCCACTCGCCCCTGGAGGGAGACCTGCCCAGGACCCCCGGCCGTCTGCACACCCAGCTCTATTGCGCACTCGGGTTTTGGGTTAAGAAATAAGCTGAAATGAAGCGAGTTCAGCTTTATAACCTGTTATTTGCACAGGTCCTTCAGGTGGGGTGGGGTGATGATGACAGAGGTGTTTGCTGTTGCAAAGCAGGGACCCTGGTCTCATGCAGACAGAGAAACTGAGGCCAGAGGACGCAGAGTTGTATGTGTGGTGAGCGCCCGTGTGCCCAGCCTCCCCAGTGTGCTCCTCCCACCCGATCTGTAGCCAGGGAAACCCCAGCTCAGAGACATGCAGTGACTCACCTGAGACCACACAGCAACAGGTGACAGAGCTGGCCCTGGGCCCCAGGCCTGGGGACTCTGCATGGACAACGCCTGGTCTGTGGCCTCCAGACTTGGGCTGAGCCTGGGGCAGGCCCTGGGTCTCACCCACTTCTGGTCCCTTCTGCTGATGAGCCTGGCCCTGAGACTCCTACTTGGGGCCTCAGGGGTGGCCCTGGGGTTGGGGGTAGGCATCTGTCACAGCAGCATCTTGGCCTTGGGGAGTGCGATGCCCCCCTCTGGGGGCGGGGCCCCTGGCCCCTCAGAGTGGACTCCCTGCAACTGTGCCCCAGTTGCAGCACAGACTCCCAGAAGAACGGCCTTCTGCTGCCCCCTAGAGCCTCCCATCTGGGTGAATTCTTCAGCGAGAGCCAGGACAGGACAGGCCCATCAGCCTCCTCCCCGCCCCTGCGGGCCCAGCCTGGATTGCAGACGCCTGGGCCGCTGGAGGTGAGGGGAGTGCCCCAGAGATGCTCTTGTGAGAGATGTCTCCATTGCACACCTCTGTGTGGAAGAGGCCGCTGGCTTCCTTGTAGAGGTCGGGAGAGTGTGGGAGCCCTGTTGGGGTGGACATGCACACATGGGCGCACACTCACACGCTCATACACCAACACAGGGGCTCGGGCACACTCTCGCCACGTGTTCACACCCTTGTAGCCACTCACGCATCTGCACACTGACACACAAGTCACACCCACCCTCACTCAGGGGCCAAGCTGCGTGTGGAAAGTGCTGGATCTGGGGCGGGGGCCAAGTTCTGTGAGTATCTAAGAATTAAAAATAAGGGCTGATAGAGAGCCCAGAAATAGAGCCACACAGAAATGTGCAGCTGATCCTGACACGGGAGCCAAAGCATCCCAGTGGAGGGATGGAGCGCCGATAATAATGAGCTTCGGCAGGAACCTCGCACCTGGTAACAGATGGACTCAGAATGGACCCCAGAGGTCCACAGAGGTCAATGTAGAAAACTATTGGGGCACCTGGGTGGCTCAGCGGTTTAGCCCCTGCCTTCGGCCCAGGGCGTGATCCCAGGGCCCTCGGATGGAGTCCCACATCTGGCTCCCTGCAGGGAGCCTGCTTCTCCCTCTGCCTGTGTCTCTGCCTCTTTCTGTGTCTCATGAATAAATAAATAAAATCTTTTTTAAAAAAGTAGAAAACTATCAATCATCCAGGAAAAAGATAGAAAATATGCCAACCTAGGGCCAGGCCAGGCGTGTGTAGACACCAAAAGCATCATCCATAAAGGAAATTTGGCAAATCGGACTTTATCCAGGTGGGACGCTTGAGCTCTGAGGGAGACCCCCTGCAGAAGGTGAGAAGCAAGCCATGAAGAAAATATTTACCCAGCACACATCCAGTGACCACTGGTACCCAGGACACGTCAAGAGCAGAAAGAAAACACCTGGTTAGGAAACAGGTAAAGGACACAGGGACGGTTCATCTCAGACAACAAGCAGGTGACCATTGAGCATAGGCAGTCGTTCAGCCTCACTGGCCATTAGGGAAATGGGAATCCAACCCCAGTGAGGTGTCACTGCACACCTATGAGATGGCCAAAGTAAGAAACAGCGACCCGACCAAGCACCGGTGAGGATGTGGAGAAGCCGGACCCCTCCTACACGGCTGCTGGGAGGATGAGATGGTACCGCCACTCTGGAAAACCCTTGGGCAGTTTCTCAAAAAACTAAACACACAACCAGCAAGTGCACTCCTGGGTGTTTTGTCTCGGAGGAATGCAGACTTGTGTCCACACGGAACCCTGCCCGCGAGCGCCCACCACAGCTTATTGCAGAAATGCTGGGAACCGGGAACACCGGGATGTCCTCGGAGGGGTGTCTGCTTGGACAGTGGTGCAGCCACAGCTTGGGACACTACTCCCCGTGAAAAGGAGCAGATTCCTGCTACGAGCCACAACCTGGGTGAGTCTCCGGAGAATTAAACTGAATGAGAAAAAGGCAACCCCAGTGACTCTGTGCTGTCGAGCTCCATTTATAGGACATTCGTGAGAGGACAAAGTTGCAGAAACGGATGGATGGGTGGCTGCCAGGGTGTCAGGGGTGTGATGGCAGCGCTGGCTCGGTGGCCCTGCCCCCCAGCGGTGTCCATGTCTGTATCCTAGTTGGCCCGTTCTGGTTTCCGGCAGGTGTCAGCACCGGGCATGCGGTGCGGGACACACGGGATCTCTGCCTCGGTCCCTACACATCCACGCGAGCTGGTGGTGGTCTCAGAATAAGATGTCCACGTCTTCTTAAAGTGCTCGGCAGCACACAGAGCAAGGCGGATGCCGGGGTGGGGTGACGGTGACAGATCTCTTCTCCACTCTCGTGTTTGCTGCTTGTCGGCGTGGCCACTGGACTCCTTTCTGACCAGGGGGAGAAATGACAAGTTATCTTAACCGAGCGAAGTGTTTAAATAGTTCAGCGAGCACCAGCGAGTGGCCCACAGGCAGGAGCTCGGGGTCCCCAGGGGTGCTGTGGCGCCACGTACTCCTTGAAGCAGCAGGGCCCTCCAAGGGGCTGCTCCACAGGAGCACTGGATGGTGAGTCCGGCAGTCCCCGGGCTCTAGCCCAGCGCATGGGGACCGTAGAATGCCACGGGAGTAAGCTGTTGTCACCAGTGACCACGTGCTACAGGCATAAAGCAGCACGTGCTTCTCTCCCAGTTTCGGAGGCTGGAAGTCTGAAATTAAGGCGTCAGCAGAGCTTGGCTCCCACCGGCGGCTCCGAGGGGTGGGAGGAGGGTCTCTTGGCTCAGGACTGTGTCGCCATGGTCTCCACCTGTCGTCACATGGCCGTCTCTTCTGTGTCCCAAGCCCCCTCCCCTGGATGGGAACCCATCCTGCTCTGACGTGACCACATCGTAACCAATCGCTTCTGCAAAGACCCTATTTCCAGTGAAGGCCACCTTCTGAGCTCCTGGGGGACGTGGACCTGGGGGCACAGACACTGATCACCCAGTCCCCGTAATTGTGGGGCAAGTTAAGTGAGCACGATTCATGGGAAAGGACTCTCCTCGGGTTTTAAGGCTCAGCAGGTGCAGAATGAAAGGATTCTAAGTGGTCAGCACTATTCCTGTGTTGTTCTGGGTCACCAGGAAGTGGGGTCCGGGGTGTTCCCACAGGGACAGGTGGCAGGAAGGAGCGATGGGGCCGGGGAGGTACAGCATGAGGACTCTTCCTCGCTGTGAAGCCGGGAAGGATATTGCTTCCCGTGTCCTTCCCCGATTCCCTGCACCTGTGAGCTGCCCTGACTGCTCCCCTCTGCAGCCAGGTGGCCTGGGCCTGGGCCCTGCTGCCACCCCCGTGCATCTCTGCGGCTCCCGGGCCTTGTCTGCCACCCGCAGCCCTGCCTGCCGGGCCGGAAACCCCAAGGGCGAGGCAGGTTCCCGGGGTCCCGGGGCCCACGCCTTCTGGGGGGAAGAGCGAGCACCTGAGCCGCTCGCTGCTGGCCCGTCCGCCTTCCGGTCACTCCTCGGTGGCCTCGTGCTATTTCCTGCAGGGTGATGTCCTGACCACCAAGTACCAGGTGGACCTGGGGGACGGCTTCAAGGCCGTGTACGTGAACCTCACGTTGACCGAGGAGCCCATCCGGCACCGCTACGAGAGCCCCGGCGTCTACCGCGTGTCCGTCAGGGCGGAGAACGTGGCGGGCCACGACGAGGCCGTGCTCTTCATCCACGTCAACTGTAAGTCTGTCACCCCTCTGAGGCCACGAGCCACCCCCTGGGGCAGAGAGAACCCAGTCTTCGGGGAAGTGCGGGAGACCCCCAGGGCTGCCACAGGACCCCAGGCCTCGGAGGGCGAGCCCGAGAGCTCTAGGTGGGGCTGCCGGCGAGGCTGGGGAAGTGATGCAGTTGGCGGGGACCAACGAGCCCCCTCGGAGGTGGCCAGCGCCCCGACGTCCTCTAAGCCGGGCCTTTCCCGGGCCCCCGCAGCCCCCCTGCAGGCGCTCCACCTCGAAGTGGTTCCTGTCGTTGGCATCAACCAGGAGGTGAACCTCACGGCCGTGCTGCTGCCTCTGAACCCCAACCTCACCGTCTTCTACTGGTGGATCGGCCGCAGCCTGCAGGTACACTGGCCCCCGGGTGGGAGTGGGCGGCAGGGCGCTGCCCCGGGGCCTGGGCAGAAGGACACAGCGTATGACACTGTGGCATCGGGGCACGCACACGCCGGCCTTTCTTGCTGAGCATCTGCTCGGGTCCCTGGCTGGGTCTGAGTCTGGCGGACATGGGACAAAGTGCACCAGACCCTGCCTTTTCCTGGGGACAGTGATGTGAGCAAATCAGGTGACCTGAGTTGTGATACATGTCACGAGAAGGGGACAGGGGAGGTGTCGTGAGCTCCAGGGATGATCAGGCCATTTCTAGTCTGGGTGTTGGTGTGGTCAGGGAAGGCTTCATGGAGAAGGGGACCTCTGGGGCTGGACCTGATGTCAGAAGCCCCACCCAGTGCCCTGGGTCATACTCTGTAAGCAATGGGGAGCCACAGATGGTAGCTGCTGGGAGGGCTGGAGGGTCTGAGCCCAGGCACCCTGGGGACCCACAGAGGGCCATCCTTCGCTCGTTCAGTGGGCTGCACCCCAAGCAGAAAGACCCCAACAGCGCCTGAAGGCCCAGACACAGGGCCCAGTGGGGAGGAGCAGGAGGCCCCAGATTGTGTTTCTCTGGAATGGGGAGGGTGAGGAAGGCACTAGGCTCTGGGTTTGAATCACAACTCAGCTACCTGCAGCCCAGCTCTTCGGGCAGGTCCTGGAAGAAGGGGACACTGGGGTGCTGGGTCCAGGCTGGACTGCCTTAGAGCTGCTGGCTCGGGGGGGGCTCCCGTGCCCCCGGTGCTGCCCCGTGTTGTGGCCAGGGCAGGGATAGTGAGCGTGCTCAGTGAGGCCCTGGGCAGCGGATGGGCCGCTGTCCTGCGTGGGGACCGCCCGCCACCCTGGCCCTGACCCCTGCTCCGGCCCCCACAGCCGTTGCTGTCCTTGGAGAACTCCGTGACCACGCGGTTTGCAGACACGGGGGACGTGCGTGTGACGGTGCAGGCGGCCTGTGGGAACTCAGTGCTACAGGACTCCAAGGTGGTCCGCGTGCTGGGTGAGTCCCCTCCCTGGGTCACGCAGCATGTCTCATCCCTCACAGGAGCCTCGGGTTCGAGTGATGCAGGGAGCATAAGCCGCAGACACCCTGGTGATGCAGGCAGCCGCAGGCTAGAGAGAGGAGTCAGTGAGCATGGCTCTGACGCTCCCCGGCTTCTCTGGCCTCAGTTCCCCTCTCTGTGACATGAGCATGGGTGCGTCCTTGTGTCCTGTAGCACCCGTGGGCCTCACATGGCACAGACGAGGGGGCGGCTAGGCACTTGTCAGGGTCACCCAGCGATGTCTCCCTGGAGCCCGACCCCTCCCACAACGCCTGTCAGCTGAGCCCCTAACAGCCTTTGTTGAGACTCCTTCTGAATCTGCATCCTGTTTCCTGGCGCTCACTGGGGCCCCCAGCTCCTTCACAGGGGACATTTACCATAGGAAATGAATCGAATCCTAAGGATGGAAGACACCCGCTCCCGCCCAGCATGCTGTTGGCCCCATCACACCCATAAAACCTGTTTGCTTTGAGAACAGCCTCTCCTGTGGACAGCGGCCATCAGTCAAATATTCAGCAGGCCTGCCTTTGGCTGTTCCTTTGTTCACAAACATGTGTGCACAGGGGTCTAAGCCCAGAACTTGGAAATAATCACCACCTCCCCTGCTGTGAGACACCGAGTTCTCTGGTCACAAAAGCCCTCTGGTCGCTCATCCCTGCAAAGCCTCCCCTCATTTCACAAGTGAGAAACCTGGGAGGAACATGGACAGAGTACAATGAGCTCTGAGCCTGCCAGCTGCAGGGCCTGCTCACCACCACCAGTGGCTCTGGAGTGGGCCTCTGAACTGGGAACCCCAGGACACGTGAGGGAAATGTGGGGTCTCTGCCCTTGCGGGACTCTTACTCTGGTGGGGAGACCAGCCCATTGAAGTCCGTGGATCCCTGGGGGATGGAGTATGCACATCCTTGAGAGTGCATGGGGCAGATCTCATGGTGCGTGTGCCAGGCCCTCCCTCCCTGGTGGGCACCAGTGTGTTCATCATCATGGTTGTCAGCAGCGTTGTCATGGTCGTTTACTAGGTGCCAGTCAGTGAGGTGGGCCCTGCCCAGCCACTGGCACAAGGAGGACTCTTGTTTTCCAAAAGTGGACCACGGGGCCCGACCGCAGGGCTGTCCCGGGCCATCTGGGCTGGGTGGCCTCCTGTGGGGGCAGAGCCACGCTGCCCAGGACTGACCGGCTCTCCCGTCTCTGCCTCTTTTCAGACCAATTTCAGGTGGTGCCTCTGCGGTTTTCCAAGGACCTGGATGCGCACAATCCCAACACCCCTGAGTGGAGAGAGGACGTGGGCCTGGTGGTGACCCGGCTGCTCTCCAAGGTGCTCCCGGCCGGCCAGCGCCAGAGCCTCCCAGCACCTGTGGGCGTGTGCCCCGGAGGAGGGGAGGGGGGCAGAGGGGGAGGGGAGGGGCCAGACCTCCAGGGCGGGGTGGGCGGCCTCAGTCTCTGTGACCTGGCCTTGGGCTGGCACCCCTGGTGCTTGGAGGATCTGCTGCCCTGGCTCTAGGGGACACGTGGCTGCAGCGCCAGCTTGCAGGGGAGGGACAGGCTGGCATCGTCCATGCACATCGAGTGAGCACCAGTTGTGTGCCCAGGACACAGTTTCTCTGAGGGCCCACAGTCTCCTTAATGTGATTCTTATTTCTTCACGGAGTTTCTCTTCTGGGCTGGACACTGGAGGCAGAGATGAGTGCATCTGCCTGCTGCCCTCGGGGAACTCAGAGCACAGACAGGCAGTGCTCCTGGGGGCAGAGGACACTCAGGGCCTTAGTCCTGCAGTGAGAAGAAGACCAGCCCTCGAGAGTCATCCAAGGCTGTCAGAGGCCGAGGCCTGTTCTGGCCATGACTCCCTTCAGCCCAGCAGTAATGCTGCAGATACTGGCCTGGGCATTGAAGGGTGAATAGGAGTTTGCTGCATGAAAGTGCTTGGAGTGGGATTTTCAGGAGGCCGAGGACCCGTGTATGCTGGGCTTTGTGGGTTGAAGGAGTTGTAGGGTCAGGAACTCTGACAGCCGGGAGGACATTAGCCAGAGAGGGGCCTGCTCCCCTGCACCCAGCCACAGTGCAAGGAGTGGACTGGAGGGGGCAGGCCCAGCCTGGGGGGAGGCAGATCTCAGGAGTGAGGGACCAGGAGGGCGGTAGGAGGTGGAACATGATGCTACAGGGTCCTGGGGCCATCCCATGATGTGTAGGGGTCAGGGATAGCTCGCAGGACAGATGGCCAGGACCTGGACGGGCCTAGAGCGGGGAGGGGGTGTCCTGGGGGCCCTGGTGCAGGGCCGGAACAGAGAAGGCAAGCAGATCAGAGTGGCCTTTATGTGTCCCCGCAGGAGACCAGCGTCCCCGAGGAGCTGCTGGTGACCGTTGTAAAGCCGGGACTGCCCACCCTGGCCGACCTGCACGTGCTCCCGCCCCCTCCCACACCTACGAGGAAGAGGAGCCTCACAAGCGACAAGGTATCTCCTGTCCTCCCTGCAGGGCTGGCTGAGGGTTTGGCGGCCCAGTGGTCTCAGGGGCTCATCACCACGTGAAGGCCCATTTCTCACCGATCACTGCCCCACACAGTCCTCCTCCATCTGTGGCCACACCTCCTGGGGCTCCGGTGGCCTCCAAGGTCACTGTTTGAGGCACTGGGGAGGCACAAGGGCACCGGGGCCAGACCGCAGCCCTGGGGGACGTGCCCACCTCCTTTCCTGTTCTGGGGCTGGAGCTGCTCACCCCGGAGCCAAGCTAAGCGTGAGGGCCGAGAGCTCCCAGGGCGTGGGGTCAGGACAGAGCAGAAATCAACCCCCATCCCATTAGCAAGTCTTCACGGTGCAGAACAACTTCCAAATAATAATAGCCCTCATCTGGTGGAGCGGACCCGCCGCGTGGGGGGGCCTGGGATGGGGACCCGAAGTACGTCGGAGCCGCCTCACACCCCCTGGGGTGGCTGTAACTCTTCCCGAAGCAGACGGCAGCTGGGGTTGATGCAGAAACGGGGGAACCCCCCATGCACAGCCGTCAGCAGGTCCCCAAATGGGGAGGCAGCCCCGCCCCTGGGCACGCAGTGGGCAGAACCGCATGCATGTGCACACAGATGTTCACGGTGGCCCAGAGGTGGTGGGAGTCACACGTGCATCAGTGGGTGGGGGTGGGGGGATGAGCAGGATGCATCCACGCACACGCGGAATCGTGCTCGGCCATGAAGAGGAAGGGCGCTCCGACACCTGCTACCACTTGCATGAACCCTGCAAGCAAGATGCGGAGGGAGGGAAGCTGGTCATAGAGGCCACCTGCAGCGTGACCACATTTGGGGGAAACACCCAGAATAGGCCAATGCGCAGAGGCAGAAGGCAGAAGGCGGAGGTGGTTGCCAGGGGCCGGGGAGTTCTGGCCCACACCAGGTTTCCTAAGGGATGATGAAAACGTTCTGGAAACAGATAGTGGTCAGCTGCACGTATCCTGACAGCTGAGGAACGAACACTTGAAGAAAGTACCTGTTATCTCAAGAAAAGATGAATGGAAGCTCAGCTGCCCCCAAGTCACGGGGCAGGCGCTCTCGGAGGCCGTGTGGGTGGCTGAGCGGTGCTGAGCGGGGTGTGACACAGGCCTCGGCACCCATGGGGCGGGTGGTGGCGCCTCGTTCCACGGGCGAGGGAAGAGGCGCTCCGTGGGGTGAGCATCAGGTCGGATGGAGGGGACATGGAGCCGACGGCCGCCCTGGCTGCAGGGCCACGCTCCACGCCTCGCCCAGGCTGCCTCCCGCAGACCCGTGACCATGTGGGCCTGACCCCCAGCATTTCCCCGAGGGCTTCCTCCTCCACATCCGCACCTGGGGGCGCCCAGGCCTGCCAAGCCCCTGGCCCCTGCCGATGCAGCGTCTCCGGGGCTGGGACAGCAGAGGCTTGAGAGTGACTGTACCCACTTCTCAGATGGGGAGCTGACTACAGAGGCTCAGCACAGCATGGGGAAGGCACGGCCGGCCCCGGGGACCTCCCTCACTTGGGAGCACCCCCATCCATCCCGCCCCCAAGTTGACGAGCAGACCAGCTAATGCTGCAGTTGTCAGGGGTGGGCACTTAGGAGAGATTTGGAAGGAGGCAGAGGAGGCACAGGTACCCCCGGCCCCGGTGCCCTGAGCACTGAGAGTAAGCCACGTGCCCGAGGCCGGTGAATAATCACAGGACTGTCCTGGCCACGGGCAGCGCGGTGGCCACTGGCCCTGGCTGGGCGCTGGGCGCAGGCTCGAGGCATCTTGCAACGTGTTCCTTTGAAGCCTCATGTTGACCCTCGAAACTGAGATGCATCTTCTCCAGGCCACGTGCCTCCCGGGACCCTTCAGAGCCAGGGCTGCTGTGGCTTGACGTCTCACTCCCTGACACGGCCCCCGCGTCCCCAGGGCACACCAGGTGCTAAAATGCTGTGCTTGGAGGCTGAGTTTGGCCCCGGGAGTGTCCCACTCAAGGCTCCCCAGAAGGGGAGGCCCCCTTGCCCACCACCTCTACACCCGCCCTGTGGAAGGATGACCCCCGAGCGTTCACAGGGGCAGCTGGTTCCCCTCTGAGCACCAGGAGAGCTCCCTCCACGAAACGGCAAAGCCCCCACATTTCCCACCCCGTGATCCAGCAACACCAGCTCCTGGGACAGTGATCCCTCATGGGTGGGGTCACTCCCTCTTGGGTCACCTGTCTTGTCCTTGGTCTTCCTCTGAGAAGCCTTCCTGGACCACGGCCAGGGCCAGGGCCTCCTGGAGCACCCTGGGTTCCCCAGCTTCACCACACCCTGTGGTCCCAACCAAAAGGGGAGCCCTTAGGCCCAAGTGGGTCACCTTTGTGTCCCATCATAGGTTCTCGGTGCAAGTTGGCTGGTGGGCAAGTATTCCCGTTTTACAGATGAAGAGACTGAGACCCACGGAGTGCCCCTCCAACCCCTTGGCTCTGGAGAGTCAGAGCAGACGTCTGCCCAGCTCCCTGCTCCCTCCGGGGGTTCTGGAGGACCCTCCTGACTCTCCCCTTCCTGCTTGCAGAGACTCATGGCCATCCAGCAGGTGCTGAAGGCACAGAAGATCAGCTTCCTTCTGCGGGGCGGGGTCCGAGTCCTGGTGTCCATGAGGGACACAGACACAGGTGAGGGGCCAGGTGTGGGCTCGCCCCTGCAGGGTAGGGTGGGTGTGCATCCTGCCCCCCAGGTGACACCATTAGCAGGGTGGCCGGGGGCAGACAGCCCCTCCTGGCTGGGTGGTCGCCTCTGATTACGACCAGGTCAGACCCAGGAGCCTCGCTCCCTGCGTGGATGCAACACGGAGCTCTGGCTTTAATTTACACATTCAGGGTCTCGATGACCTCGGCCCCCACCCCCGCCGTGAGACTGTCCTCTCTGGGTCACACGTGTGACCTTTCCTATTTTGGGCAAGAATGTTCGCAGCAGCTGAGCAGCTTCTCTGTGCTCTGTAGAGACATGGTGCCCATCGCGAAATGTGGCAGGCTCGCCGCACGCCAGCAGAAGTGCACACAGGCATTCTGTCCACCTTCTGGAAGGCAGCCCAGGGCCCGTGTGTCACAGCGGGAGTCCTGGGCGCTGAGGTTCCCCGAGGCTTCCCAGGCCCCTCAGCCACACCCGAGGACCTGCCAGACCGTGTGAAACGCCTTCCTGTCCAAGGAGACCAGGGCTGGGGACGGGTGGCGCCCCGCTGACCTCCAGCTGCTTTGCTTGCAGATTCTCAGAGGCTGGGAGGCACTGGTGGCTACTGGGCAGTGGCGGTCCTCTTGGTCATCGGACTCTTCGCGGTGGGCGCGTTCATCCTCTACAAGTTCAAAAGGCAAGGCTCCCTGGCCGCTGGGGCAGGCAGGGCGCAAGGTCGGGCCTTGGGCAGCGGCTTCCCAGCCAGGGGAGGGCACTGGTCTAGGCCCACGCTGGGTTCCCAGTGGCCCCAGTCCTGCAAGGCAGGTGGAGAAGGCCGCTCAAGACCCCATGGCCCCTGCAACTCCCACTTTGCGACCCACCAGCGTCCCAGCCTTATCTCCCTCCACCCCACCCTGCCTGCGAGGGAGGCCACGTGGAGACTGGGGTGTGTCAGAGGTGGGAAGTGGACCTGAGACCCAGATTTCTGGTGCTGAAGCCAGGGCCCCTTCTGACCCCGAAACAGCACCAGGTCGAAGCTGGTGTTGACAGAGCTACCAGGACTAAGTCCAGGTGTTCGCTCCCGGTGGCACAGAGAGGCTCCCTCGCCGGCCAAGGCCCCTGCTGGGCCCCCTGAGCAGCCAGGTCTTTCGATGGATGACAGATGCACTTGACCCTTAGCGAGGCAGGTGCATGTCCCCTCTGCCTCCTCGGCATTTCTGGAGCACCTTTGCGTCGGCCATGTGGACGGCTGCTAACTTTTTTTTTTTTAAAGATTTTATTTATTCATGAGAGACACAGAGAGAGAGAGAGAGAAAGGCAGAGACACAGGCAGAGGGAGAAGCAGGCTCCCTGCGGGGAGCCCGATGTGGGACTCGATCCCTGGACCCTGGGACCACCGCCTGAGCTGAAGGCAGATGCTCAACTGCTGAGCCACCCAGGAGTCCCCAGATGCTGACAACTTAATCCTGATTGAGGCAGGGGTCCCCGTGTCTCCACTTGAAGAGTCATCCCCAGCCTCAAGGCTCTGCTATCTCCTCCTGTCCCTGCACCATGCACATGGGTATCGGGCTGAGCTCCACACATACGGCAGGGGAGGGCCCGGTATTACCCAGAGGCACCCAGGCACCCCACCCTCAGTGAAGGGGCGTCCCTGCTCCCCACCCCACTCCCTCCTCATTGTCCCCTGCCATTCCAACACTCAGGTTCCCACAGAGACCGGCCGGGGGGTGTGGTCTTGCCAAGTTAGAGCCTCAGTCTCCTGAACTGTGGAATGAGCGTGCTGGTCCCCGCCCCGGGGGTGTTAAGGGCACGAGTCCTGCCAGCCCCTCCCCTACCGTGCTAGTGTGCATGGGAGCCCCGCGTCCCGTGTATTGGCAGAGATTAAACAAGAAAGGAGGGGCTTCCAGCCATCTCTGCCCGTCCGGGTCTCTGTGACTCTGTCCTGGAGCACCCTTCACCCCGAGGGCAAGCCCATCCAGACCGAGGGACGGCCCAGCACAGGGCCCGGACCAAGCTCCTGCCCTGCCCCTGAGCGGCTCGGCAGCTCCCCGTCCCCAGCCTCAGCTTCCTCACCTGTAAAAGGGGACAGATGGGCTGGGGCCGGGCTGGGGTGGATGGGCTGTGCATGTCAGGCTGCAGGGCAGAGCGGGTGAGGTGCTTCTCTGACTTGGGGCAGGGTTGGAAGCATCCCCGCCCCCCACCATTTCTCTGCCCCCTTGGACATCAGTCTGGACACGGGTGTCACCTGGGCTTTGTCCAAGGCAGGGTTGGCTGCTCGAGGCCACAGAGGGATGGAATCCTGTCCTCTTTGACAGTGTTCCGCAGACCCCCTGAGGGGCCAGATTGCAGTTCCCTAAACTGCTCCAGGTGATGGCCATGTGATGGCACATGGTGTAAAAGGTCCAGAAGGAAACCACAGCCCTGCACCTGGTGGCGGAGGGGAGAGGGAGGAGGAGGATGGGGAGGAGCCTGAGTCAGCCCAGAGGGTGCCCCGAACAGGGCGGGTGGTGTAAGTGCTGGTCTGCCACCTGGCACGTCCAGGGTTGTCACTAATCATGCTTATGACGGCAGGAGGGGTCTCCTTGGAAACAGCAGAGCACAGTTTGGGGGCGAGTGTGCACCCCCAGGGTGCTGAGTCACACGGGGAAGGCGAGCCCAGCAGACAGGCTGGGCAGCAGAGAAATGCCCCGCTGGTCCTGAGGCCCTAGGGTCTAAAATGGCCCGAAGGCCGGGGGCTCCAGGGAGCTGCGTCAGTTGCTGGTGGTGTAGCAGGCAGCGTGGGCTGGGCTCAGCCGCCGTAACAAACAGCCCCAACGGCTTAGAGGCTCACAGCCACCAAGGGCCGATCTCTCCCTCGTGCTGTGCCCTGGAGCTGGGAGGGCTAGCTTCTCGTTGCCACTCGGGGCAGGGCCTTTTCGGGATGCAGGAGCTGCAGCAGAGGGAAGTGAGTTCTGGAGGCTCCAAGTCATTCTCTCCGTGTTCCATCCTGGAGGTGACATGGGTCACCCTCAGTCACCCGCAGGGGACAGAACTAGTCTGGCCCAGCCCACAGGCCTGAAGGTGCAGAACTGGCTGGGCCTGGTGGGCCGCGTCCGAGAAAGCCCACTCCTTCTCAGGGACCTTCCGGGTTTCACCCAGACGAACGAGGCATCGGGAGGGAAGCCCAGGGCCTCGGGGGCTCACAGGAGGGAGGGCTTCCCAGAGGAGGTGGGTTTGGAGCAGAGACGGGGCAGCAGAGGAGAGCCAGGAGCGGTCCGGGCCCAGAGGCCTGGCCAGTGCCCTGAGCCCCACCTCTGCCCCGCAGGAAACGCCCCGGGAGGACCGTGTACGCCCAGATGCACAACGAGAAGGAGCAGGAAATGACGAGCCCCGTGAGCCACAGCCAGGGCGTCCAGAGCGTCATCCAGGGTGAGGAGTTTATAGATGATGATCTCGACTCGCAGACTCTAGGTAACGCCCGCCCTGAAAACCCCCCTCCCCACCCTCCTGTGGGTCCCCGCCTGGCCGCCTCTGGCCAGCTAAGTGCACAGGACCCGGGGCCAGGCAGACGGTGGTGCCGTGTCCCCTCCATCTGACGACGGGGTGACCGGAGCTGAAATCACAGGCCTGGGGACACCGGGCACCATGTCTGGCCGTACCCCGGCCCCCCGCCCAGCCCCCTGGGGGAGGCTGTTTGTCCGGGGAAGCTCTGTTCTCAGGATGTTGGGGGTCTCTCCCCAGTGACCCTCCACGCCCCCAGCCGTCCTGTTCACTGGAAATGATGGTTTGTGAGCTGGTGCACACGGACATAAGCACCTGCGCACCACACTTCACGGTCTACGACACGCTCTTGTACCTGCGGTCCCCGGCTCCTGACCATGCGGGGCACCCCGGCCGCACTGCATACCCCGCACGCTGGGCCACCATCCCCGCTCACACTGCTGGCTGGGCCGCACCCCACCTGGCGCTCCTCACCCACGTCTCCCACGGCGCGGGTCCCCTCGGGGCTTCCTTGCGCGGCCGTGGGCAGTTGACTCAGCAGTCGGCTGTGCCCTCAGCTGGGGCTGGCCCCCAACGCCTGCCGTGGCCTCTCTCTGTGGCTGGGGCTCCCGCACAGTGCGGTGGCCACGTTCTAGAGCAACTAGAGAGTCAGCCAGCCAGGGGACCGCCGTGTCGCCCTTCACTCTGTCACTTGTGTCTTGCTCCATCGGTCGAGGCAACCACAAGGTCTGCCCATCTTTAGGGGAGGGAACACGGCCTCCACCTCTCAGTGGGGAGAGCCCGGGCCACAATGTACGAGGAGCATGACATGTCCCAGAGGGAAACTGAGGCTCCGGGTGCTTCTGGGATTTCCCAGGTCTCGGAGCCTGTGCAGACGGGGCTGTGGCCCTGATTGGCTGCAGGGGGTGAGCACCTCGTGGTGACTCCAGGTTAGCAAGCCCAGGAGGCCCAAGGTCACCTGGCTGGTGGCAAGGGGCTGGGACTGGGACCCTGGAGCCCACGCCCTCCGTCCCTCCCTGCCCTCAGCCCCCATCTGTCCCAGGCCAGCACAGTGGCACGGGGGCACCGTGGGGTTTCACTATTGTGTTCTCCCTCTTGCTGTGCCTGGTGTACCCTCAGAGCTGGGAGAGGCGGAAGTCAGAGGCCACGCTCTGTCAGTAGTTGGAGGTGAGGTTCAGAGACATGAAGGCATTCACCCCGTCAGCACAGCCCCCAGGTGGCTGAGCTTGAGTCCAACCCAGGCCAGCCAGACCCTGAAGCCTGTGCCCTTCAGTTTCTCCCTGGGGTGGCCGGGGAGATGACCCCCACCCATTCTGCAATCCCCCAATCTCAGCGGGGGTCCCTGACAGTGGCACCATGGCCACTGTCTCCCACGTGTGCTGACCCTGCTGTGTTCCTGGGTCCTCTGCCCCTTCCTGGGACATGGTAACAGCTCTGATGTCCTGCACACCGGCTCCACGCCCAGCCTGGGCTGTGGGGCTGCCGGCAGACAGGCTGTTTGACAGAAGAGAAATCTGAGGTTCAGAGTGGCCACTCAGCCAGCCCAAGTCACTTAGCTGCTGTGAGCCGGATGCAAGCCTGTGTTCACCCTGCACGGCAGCCCAGGCTCGGGGGGCGGGTATCCCTGTGCACCCCAAAGGCCCCCTCCACCCAACTCTCCCCTGCTTGGGGCTCCAGGCCGCCTCCCAGGTGGCCAGTCCCCACCTTCACGCAGGTGATGTCAGAGCCCCTTGTGCTAGCAGTGGCTGCAGAGGCTCTGACTGGACCCAAGGCTCCTCAGGCCGGGACAGAGGGCGTGAGTGTCCCTGGATGACCTGAGCTCTGCTCTCCAGCCTCTGGCACCCATTTGCTGTGGTCGAGCTCCTCAAGCACAATAGGAGCATAATAATAACAGGTTATTTTAATCGAGCACTTAGGATGCACCAGGTGCGTCTTCCCATATAATCCCCACAGGGTCTCGAGGGCAGTGCTGTGATGCCCACATTACAGGTGGCAACACCGAGGCCACAAGGTGGTGGGCCTTGGTGAAGGTCTCCCCCAGAATTCGGGCTCAGGGTCCTCATCCCGCAGGCCACCTGGCAGGTGCTGCACAGCCATGGGCCTCTCTCTCCCTGCGGGTGAGGTGGAGGGAGGCCAGGTGGGCTGCAGCTCCCCGTGTGCCCCCGCCCCCTCTCAGGGGCCCTCCGGGTGTGTCCCCGCCCTCTCCCAGGGCCCCTCTGGGTCTGCCCCTGCCCCTTCCCAAGGGGCCAGGCCTCTGTCCTCCGGTCTCCTGCTGCATCCCCCACCCAGGACCCCCAGCTAAGACCTGGGCCCCCTCTGTCTCCTGCCGCCCAGCCCTCCCCACACCATGCCCTGCAGCACCCGCTGCCCCTTGGGCCCGCAGTGTATCCGCAGCCCCCTGCTGCCGCTGCCCCGGCTGCCCCTCTGCAGGTCAGTGGGTGGCCTGGGCCTCACCTCCAGGGGCCCCCCGGGGTCCACACAGGGCTGCACAGGGAGAGCCACGCTGTCTCGCATCCAGGAGACGGAGAGACTCAACCCCGCCCGCCCCCGGCTCAGGCACCCCCCGCGCGGCTGCAGGAACCTCGGTGCCCACCGCATGCTGGCCACGGGGCGCCCCTGAGGCCACCCTGTGTCGGGGCGCCCCCGCAGTGGGGGCCGGTGCTCAGGCGTGTGTCTGTTTCCCAGGGAACCACTCCGGCGTGGTCCTGAGTATCAACTCCCGAGAGATGCACAGCTACCTGGTGAGCTGATGTCCCCGGAGGCCCGCGCCCGGGACACTCTCCTCTGCGCCGTCTCATCCCCGGAGGCGCCGGTGCCTGGACCCGCGTCCCCTCAGAGACCTGCGGAAGCGCCACCTCCTCCAGCTGTCCCCACACACGGTGACAGTTGTCCCCTCTCTTCAGCTCACGCTCGCCCAGCCCACGAGACGCACGGGGGGGGCCCTGTGGACCCCCCAACCCCCTGGACACCAGGCCTTTGGCACCACCCGCTGCCCCCACCCCGACTCTGGGCGCTTCTCTGCCTCTGGCCCCTGCCTGGCTGCCCTGGCTGCTCCACCCTTGCCCGTCACCCTGTCGCCCCAGCCCGAGGCCCGGCCGCCCTGGAGATGGCGGTGAGCCTGCCCGGGCTGCCCGTCACTGCACCGTGGGCCCTGTCCCCGCACAGGGGCTCGGGGGGCCTGCTTTCCTCCTCATCAGCCCTGGGAGGGCGGCTCCTACCTGCATGGCCTCCCTCTGCAGCCGCCCTCGCCCTCTGGGACCTGCCCCAGCCCTGCCCCAGGCCTCCCTCCCACTGTCCGCCTGTTTGTAAACTGCAGATGTTGTAAATACCTCTCTAGGCAGCTGCTTGCATTTTGGGGGTGTGCACCCCTTTCCAGGCAGTAGGCACCTGTGTTGCTTTCTCAGAGCCCCCTTCTCGGGACCCCTTCCGGAGGGCCCAGCACTGCTCCTCTGCCTCTCTGGGCTCCGCAGTCTCCCGGGGACTCAGAGCAGCCAGCGCTGTCCCAGCTTTGTCCCCGGTGGCCCTTGGACCACAGGGACCCAGGGCCGCCCCTCGTGCCAATAGCCAGCGGACAGTGTGCTCCCCAGGCTCCCCACCCACCCGCCAAGGTCTCCTCCTCCGGGCGGGCCCTACGCCCAGGGTTCCGAGCTCCCTCACCGTGTGGTTGTGAGGAACCCAGGTGGGAGCCCAGGGACCAGCAGTGGTTTCAGGTGGCAGAACCAGAGGGTCATCCAGGAGTGTACCCCTCATTCTGAAGGTGGAGAAACCGAAGTCCAGAGAGGGAGTGACTTTCCCAAAGTCACACAGCAGGGCAGTAGCAGAGGTGCCCCAGGGACCAGCCCTCTGCTCCCTGGTGCGCTGGTTCAGCTCAGTCACAGATGCCTAGAATCAGGGACGCTAGCCCAAGTCTACACCTGCGAATATACGGGGGAGATGTTCACCTTTTGCCTTGAAACCTTCCCCTCCCTTCCTCCCTCCTTCTCCCCTCCCTCCCTCCACTCCTCCTCCTGTCCCCTCCAGGCAGGGCTCCCCATGGCCCAGGGCCATTCCCTAGGAGGTGGGCACAGCAGAGCCCAGGCCAGGAGCTCACTGGCTGCTGGCGAGTCCAGAATGAAGCCCAGGGGCATTAACCCACCTCCCCTAGGAAAGGAAGGTGGCGCCTGCAGGAGGGGAGGCCCAGGGCCGAACCCTCACACCCACAGCCGCCCGCCTGCACACAGGAGGCCCTCCATCTCTGTGTCACAAATAGGGACTCGGAGACCACAGGGAGGGAAGGGGTCACTGCGCCCACACACCAGGCGGTGGAGGCCTCCTTCTCCCCAGGGCCCCTTCTCAGCAGCTGGGGTTCCTGGGTGCCACCCCAGAGGACACCCTCTAGGCCCTTCTCAATCCCCTCCTGGGGAAGGGCTAGGGCCCAAGGACCCGGGGTCATTGCTGTGAGGTCAGCATGGGAAGATGTGGGGATTCTCTGGACCTTTGCCACGACCTCCCCTCAGCCCATCTGCAGTCTCCAAAGACAACAGGGAGCCCTGCATCCTGCCGTCCACCCCCCAACCCGGCCTGCCCCATGAGCATCAGACACACAGGATCAGACACCTGTCCGCACCATCCAGGTCCAAGGTCAAGGTCAGCACGGAGTCCCCCTGGACACGGCCCCCGCCCCCCAGCTCACCAGTGCCTGCGGGTCACCACCCCTTGGACCTTCCTTGACCACTCGACTTCATTCTCTCTGCTGTTTGGGTTGGGTTTTTTGGGGGTTTTTTTGGGTGGTTTTTTTTGTTTGTTTCCCTTAGTTATTTGTGTTTTTCTTGTATTTTGTTATTTCTATTAAGAGTATTTTGAGTGTGTGGACCCAAGAGCCCGGGAATAAGGTGGCATCTGACAAAACCTTACACTTGTCCATCCCCATAACCATATAGATCAGCGTGTAGGTCTGTGGATGATCTGGTTGTACGTTCGAGGTTCTGCATATTTGCTGTGCAGGTGTACGCAGGCGCCTGGGGATAAGGTGTGGTCTGCGGTGGGCAGCTAACGCTTCATTCGACCGGGCTAGGCCCATACTTGGTATATGCACATAACAAAGATGCGAAAAATTCTTTCTTATTTTTCCTTTTTAAAAATCAATAAATCATTTGTGATGCTTTTAACAAAGATTAAATGAATATAATCAGCTTTTGCCTTATTATGAAGCGATTATTCAACGTTTACCTAAACATATGCACAAGGGGCCCCTGGAACTGTGGTCTCGGGGACACAGCGGAGGGACCTGAGCTGTGCCTGACCCTGGGGGCAGGTGGCAGCGACGTTACCCTCTCGGTCACCCTCTTGGATTGGGGACGCGCCACCTGCAACGAACACAACAGCACTCCCCGTCGGCTTTTGAGGCCCTTACCTGCGTGCTGGCTCCCTTCTTGCTCTCAGGGCCAGCGGGAGGGCCTGGAGGCATCGGCCCATTTGCCGGGTGAGGAGCAGAGGCCACAGCGGGCGGAGGGCCGGGAGGGGCCCAGCCCGACAGCACGCTCTGGGGCGATCACGATCTCTGAGGTGCCATGTGGCCTGTTGTGGACGAGCCAGGAGGCCAGACTCACCCGCCCTGGCCTCCGAATGGTGCCTCCTTGGCCCTGGTGGCCGAGCATCCACCGGGGCTGCTCTGGAATTCGGCTGTGAGGTCCTGTCGAGAAACCCCTTCCTTCCCCTCTCTCTGCGTCAGAGACGTGGAAACGCCCCCGGGCTTGCTGTGCAGGTGCATATGCACATTCGCTATGTGGTCCCAGAAGGAAGTGAGGTGAAGCGGGTGGTGGGCGGCAGAGACAGGGCCGGCGGGGTGCCCTGGACAGCAGGCTGGTGCGCCCGAGCATCCTGAGCACTCGGGGACATGGCACCCTTTCCACGGGATGGCGGGGCCGCGGCTCTGTGTCTAGCTTTGCTCCTCAGGTCTGGGCTCCCACGCGTCAGGGGACGGTGCTCGGAAACCTCCCCAGGTGTGGTCCTGACCCCGCCAGACACACCTGAGGCCACAGGGGTCAAGGCAAAGCCGAGCACATGTGGCAGCCCCATCTGAGTGTGGATACGACGAGCCCCAGCAATGGCCAGGCGCCTGGTGCCCTCCGCCAACCTTCAGGGTGTAGGGGCTGCCGTTCCTTTCTGCTGTCCCATCTCCTCCACGGCACTCTCTAGTGCTAACCTCACCCACACCATATGGACCATGGGATTCTGGGGAGCTGGTTCTAGCCGGCCTGGGTCAGCGGTGCTGTCACTACAGCTCTTGTTGGGGTTGGGGTTCAGGCTTGCATTTGCAGTTTCCTGGTTGCCCTCTCTCTTCATTCTCTCCCTCCTTAAGGGCAATTGCTTGAAATGCCAGCTGTGATTTTGTGGGAGATGGGTATGTGTCTAAAATACACACAGGCTGCACCGAGCGGGCTGTCCCGGGGCTTCTGTCCCACCTCTCCTGTGGCCTCGCCACAGCCCACGCCAGCGCCAGGCCGCCCTTTATCAACTCATCCAGAAAAATTGGCCTTTCCCCGTGGATCCACAAGGCAGCCTCCTGCGCGTCGTTCACGGGCATCACGGGTGTCCGTGAGCACGGACTGAGCTGAGGGGGCGCCGGCGTAGAGACGGCACCGTTCCGAATTGCAACGTTGAGGATGAAAACGTGGTAACCAGAATAAACAGAACAGCTGCGGGGGGAGCATCCCGCCGGCCTGCCCGCTCGCTCCGCCCCAGGCTGAAGGGCCGGGAGGGACTGGGTCACGGCGAAGCCCGGAGCCTGGCCCAGGTGGCAGCCCCTCGGCGGGGAAGGGGGTGACAGTGCGCAGTCTGCAAACATTCCAAGATGTCTGGGGCGCCTGGGGCTCGGGTGGTTGAGCGTCTGCCTTCAGCTCACCTCGTGATCCCAGGTCCTGGGCTCGAGCCCCGCATCGGGCTCCCTGCTCGGGGGGCTGTTTCTCCCTCTGCCCTCCCCCCGTTTGTGCTCACTCACTCTCTCTGTCAAATAACTAAAATCTTTAAAAAAAAGAAGTAGGATGTGCGCACCTCTGAGAGAGAACGACTCCGCTCTCCTGTCCACTGAGGGGCCGACTGCAAGCGCACAGCGGGCGGTGGGCCAGCGGGAAAGGGCCGTGGCGGCTTCGCGCCACCTCCCAGTATTTACCCAAGGAAACATGGAACGAGGTCAAGTAAGAAGTGAGACTTCCCCAGGGCCTTGCCTGGAACCGACGGTGCCACCTGTGGCCATTCGGCTGGCTCCTGGGACCCCTCTCACCTGCTTCGGTTCTGGCGACTTCCAGGAGGGTCCCGGCCGCCGCTGGTCAAGGTCGGGAGAGCTGGTGTCTCCGGTGCTAAGGGGGAGACTTCCTGGGCAGCTTTCCTGGCCATTGGCCGCCCCCGCTGCAGAAGCCCCTGCCTCCCCAACGGAGTCCCTCCTGCCAGGGTCGCCCAGGGCACCTCTGTTTTCCTGACTCGACCTGACCGGCGCATTCACGTCTTGCCAAGGCCCCCGGAAACCCGCTGCTTGTCCTCAGCAGCCCCGACTGACTGGCGGGTTGAGCGGGATGCTTGCGGCGTGGGCGGGCCTCCCGGAAACACCTGGGCAGGTGTGCCGCCCTTCCCACCAGGTCGGGAGCTCGCTCGCGGGGGCTTCCCCAAGCAGGTAGAGAGCGGAAAGGTGCACACCAGGTTGTGTGCATCCCAGGCCTGGGGGCTGTGTGCACTGCTGTAGGAAATGCCACGCCTGGAACGGCGGCTGCGACTGCTCACCCATCACCTCCTCGGGTCATGTGCTCTCCTTGCCATTCATGGGAAAGTAAGGAAGGGATGGGGATGCGATTGGAGTCACCACACGGGGGCAGGTGGCACTACTCTCTCGTGGGATTGCCTCTGTTCATGATCTTCGCAGGTAGGGGCTCCCAGGGTGACCCCCTGGCACTGGGGACCAAGGAAGCTTCTTAGGCTGCTAGGTTGCTAAGGACGGCTGCCACCTGCGTGTTCAGAACAGAGGGAGTCATCACGGGGTGGGCTCAGGGACACACCAGACCCGCGGTGACACAGTGGGGGCCAGCGCTCCACCAACAGCCCGACAGCCACACGCACCTGCTCTGGCAGGTGGCCTCACTGGCGTCGGGGTCCCCAGGAACTTGCCGCAGGTGAGAGCCAGCGTCCCCGAATGCCCTAGAGCAACGAATTTTCTCTCTCCAGCACATGTCCCTGCTGTAAGTACGTTTGGGGCAAGTTAGGAGGAAATCCACATTCCAGGTTCAGGTCAGCATCAGGCCTCAAGGGCCTGCAGCCCCCCCCCCCCCGGGGTCCCAGGGGCTCCAGGGACATGACCCGTCCAGGTCTGGGAAGGAGTGAGGACTCAGCCACCCTCGTCACTATAACTGCCAGGTCTGGATCGTGCTTGTTTTGGGGGGCCCGAGCCGTGACTTCAGTGGACCATCCACCTGTCCATCCACAGAACACCACGGTCAGTCCCTGCGCACATCCCTGCAGCCCAGTCGCCATGATCCACTTCACACAGTAAGCCCACATGTCTCTGGAAGGTTCCAGCTGCCATCCAGACTCTGCTGCCCGGGGTCCCATCTCCCCTTGGGATTCGGGGACCCAGGCTCAGTGGTGACAGCCCTCTTCTCAGCTCCAACCTGCAAAAAGCAGCCACTACAACATGTTTTTCTAGAATGCTCCCTGGACCAACGACCCCCTTCTGCATTGCTGGTGTCCCCTGGATGCCCTGGGATCAGGATGATGGGCAGGGGGAGTCATCCACATACATCCCAGCCTCGGGCTTCTCCTGGGTGCCCCATAGAGCACCCGCAGTCCCAGCACGCTGCAACCAGAGGCCGGCGTCGCTCCTCACAGCCCCCACAGTCTCTGGCTGCACGTGTATTGGGGTCACGCACCTCGCATCCGTCCCAGTGCCAGGTGGCCGCAGCGAGGCCGGGGTTCTGCTTGCCTGTTCCTCGTGTGTCTGCAGCACCCCAAACACAGTGGGCATTAAACAAATAAATCCCTAATGAGGAAATGAATGAAGGATGAGCTGAGGAAGCAGAGTGTCCGTCCTGCGGGCCCAACACTCCACAGTCGGGGGGTCTCGCCTCCATCGAAGCCTCACGGTGCCGAGGACCAGAGGCCTGTCCTCGGCGAGCGCACGGCAGCCGGGCGAGCCCATGTTGAAAAGTGCGGGCGTAGTGCCCGATGTGGGCCAAGCACGGGTGGGTGTGGCTGTCATTGTCACCGTAGGCGGTGGGGTCGGCATTGCTGTTGTCCCACGGGTGTTTGCGAACAGCATCTCCGGGCCAAGGGCTGTGCTGGGCAGCAAAGATGCCGAGACGAGCGGCCCGTGCCGGCCCCTGAAGAGCTCCCGGCCCCGTGGAACACGGAGCGTGTTTAAAAACACTTCAAACAGAGCAGAAGGTCGCGGGGCAGTGGACGGTCCTGCTCCTCCCGTCGGCTTCATCCAGCAGGATGGGACGGGGACGCCACGTGCATCTTGTCCAGGGCAGCAGCACGGCGGGGCGTGCAGGGAGGGCTCAGGCACGCACCTGCCTGCGCCCAGGTCCTCAGGCTCTCAGTGTCCCGGGAACGCTGAGCCCTCGTTGGAGAGAAAGGAAGGGGACACGCGGGAGGCCTGGCCGCCCCGAGGGATGTTTCCTTGTAGCTTCCAGTGGGGCCCTTCTGCCTGTGGGGGCATCCAGAGTGCTCCAGGGCAGGGAGGAGGAGAGAGCCGAGCACAGGGGGAGGGAAGGCTGTAGCCCAGGGGGTGGGCGGATGGGAGGGTGGCCCTGCTGGTCGGGCTCCTTCTACTGTGTCGTTATTGTTGGGGGTCCCCAAGATGCCACTCGACGTGGTGGGATGAGGAGGCCATGGGTCGTGTGGGGAGAAGTGGTCCTGGGGGAAACTGAGTCACACACTCACCACCATACACGGGAGGGACACAGTTCTCCAGGAGGCGTGTACCTGAGATGCCCAGGGAACATTCCGCGAGTGTCCTGATTGGCTTGAGCAAGGTGGGCAGGTGCGGGGGGGGGCGCCCCCGGGGTTCAGGGAGGAGGGCCCAGCCGGTGCCTTGCCTGTTGGCCTGCGGCTCCCAGCTCCGGGTGCCCTCACCGCCTCCCTCCCTCCACACCTCTGCCCCGGGGTCACCCGGCCCCGCCACCAGCTGCTGCTACCATTCCCGAGTGACCCGAGCTGGCCCGGCGGGGGTGTGGGCGGGAGGAGCCGAGTCGTGAGGACCACCAGCCTTCCTGAGCGGACGGGCTGACACCGCAACGGCAGCGTGGGGACAGGCCGATCTGAGGGCGTTCGGGCCATGTAGGCAGGAGGGGCTGCGCGAGGCTGGACACAGGCCTGGTTGTGCTTGCGTCCAGCTCGCCTCCCATGGCCTCTACCGCCACCTGGGGCCAGCTCCGCACGGCGTCCTCCGAGCTTGGACACATGCCGAGGTCATGCCCCTTCCCTGCCCGGAGCCTTCCAGGGCCTTCCAGTCCCACCGGAAAACTCGATTGTCCCCCGAAGCAGCCTCTGCTGGCCGCCCCCGCCCCACCCGGCGCAGCCCAGCTGCCCACCCAGAAGGACCCTCCTTCCATGCAGCATCTGCCTCCCTCCCGAACCCCCTCTTCAGGGGAGCCTTGCTCCATCTGCATAGGGCGGACCCCATGGTGGCCGTAACGGGCCAGCCGGAGGGGTGCTCGTCCCCGCTGTGGGTGACGGGAGTCAGGGCACGAGCCAGCTATTCCATCTAGACTGGCCGACCTCGGAGTCCCGGCCCTTTGCACAGACTGGGATGTGTTACCAAGTAGGTTTGTTGTTACTCAGAAGGGAGAGTCCAGCAGATCAGGAGGGGGCTGCCGCGGATCAGCCAACTCGTTACACTCACAGTTCTCCAGAGGACAGCCACGTGGGGCCACACGGGGGACAGTGACCTGAAAACAGGAACAGGAGCCTTTATGCAGGCTCACGGGAAGGAGCCGGTGGGCAGCGCCAACAGGCTGAGGACTGGCCGGCGTGAGGGAGCTCAGCGGGCTCTGGACCGGGACTCCCTGCTGTCTGGCACCCGGCCCTACAGGGAGCAGGGAAGGGGGTCCTGGGCCTGGGCGCGGGGGCGCCACGGTGGACATGGTCGGGGGCTGGACTCCAGAGTGCTTGGTGAGCATGTGCGGTCTCGCCCCGCCATCTCCGGGAACTGGCCGGCCCTGGAGGGCGTCTGTCCGTCCGGGGGCAGGCCGGCAGCTGGCAGCTCTGTGGGCCCCCAGCCCGGTGGCAGCTCCAGATGGACCAGCTGGAGCGAGCTCCCAGGTCAGGAGGTGAGCGTCCTGGACCCGCTGCCCGGGTCAGCCTCCCTCCCGTGTCTCCCACCGCGCTTCCCGACTAACTGGTCCCTCCGTATGAAGACATGGCCCCATTGAACAGCATCGTAAAATTGATGGTTTCCATCATAAAATTTCTGGATCACGGACGTCAGCTGAAGTTTCCCTGCTTCCCATGAAGGAGCTGGGCCAGGGAGGCTTCATGTCACCCGCCCCCAAAACTATAACACACGTGATGGATGTCCCTGAGTCGTCTCCGTGGTTTTAGAAAGCAAAGCCGGGAGCTCTGCTGTCTTCTAGCCCAGTTTTAACAGAAATCAAAGATGTGCTTCCTATTCCATCGGCGGCCCACCAGGACATGACCAGCGTTCAAGACCCGAGGAGGAGCATCGTTAAGGCCGGCTCAGGAAGCCTCCCCGAGACACAGAGGCCCATGTGGAACAGCTGATGCCGGGGCAGGGCACACGCTGCCCCCCGCTTCTCCACGGGGCGTGTGGCTTCGGTGCCTCTAAGTGCATGGGGTGCTCTGGGAACCCCCTTCCTGTAAGACAGAGGGAGGATGGTCCACCTCCGGCCTCCCACCATCTGCCATGTGACCAGCCCTGCCCCACAGTGTAGGGAGAGTTCGGGGTGAGGGGTACCACTAGGCCGTCTGGCCCTGCCCCAGGAACAGTGGGTGTGGGTGGGTACTCGGTCACCTGGACACCCCCGGGTCCCACACAGACACAGGTCACTGGGCCGTGGCCCACACCTGGCCCCGGATCAGACCTGGCGTCTCCGGCAGACTCCAGACCAGCGGGCCCACGCTGATCTCGCCCACGCAGCACCTGCTGCCCGTCCGTGTGTTCTGCTCAACGACCGGCCGGCCCCGCCGCTCGGGCCGAATCCTGCCTGTGCGAGCTCCCTGCGCGGGCCCAGGTCAAGGAGCACTCGGGGCAGAGCCAGCCACCGGGGCAGGGGCACCCGCTCGGTATTGTCAGCCGGCTCAGACCGGGCGTGCGCACCTGCGGGTGGCACTTCTGCCTCTCTGACACCAGGCAGGTGTGGCCACACAGACCTGCCACGGCTGTCACTCGGACTCATCCTGGTCCTGGCTGGCAGCGGTCCTCCTCATTGCACCCACACGAGGAGGCTGGGCTCGCCCAGACTCCCATCTCCCTCGCCCCTGTCCTGTGTCCCATCTGCACGCCCCTCGTTCCCACCCTCCCCCCCCTGCTCCTGTTGCCCTCGATGGCAACATCTTTCCCTTGCTCTGCTCCCCACTGAACTCCTATTCACACAGTGTGACCTCGCTCCAGCACCCACCCTACCCACCTGTCCTGAGGGCAGCTGCACCTCCCCCCTGTGACACAGGTGTCTCGGCATTGGCCTGCACCCCCGAGGGGCTGTTCATGTGAGGACGGGGCTCCTGACAGCAACAGGCACATCTGACCACTGTTTCCAGTGCTTGACCCTGGAGCCCGGCCCTCTTCAATTGCATATTCGGTCCGTGGACTAACAGCCACTTGAAAATACAGTATCTGAGGCTCTTCGATGGAAGAGGATCCTTGCTCATAGAAACAAAGCACAGCGCCCACCTTCTCCCTCACCTGCTCCTTGCTCCCCCTCCTCTCCCACCTGGCAGGTGGCTGTCAACAAAGTGCCCCCCTTCGGCAGAAAGGAGGGCCGGGAGTGAGGACACGGAGGCTGGCTGGAAGCGTACAGCTTTATTGGTAACACACAAATGAGGCACGCCGGATGGCGCCAGTCCGTGGGCTATACACCGTGTGAAACAGTAGAAAAATCAGTTAGTAAAGCAGAAAATTCAGGTGAGGTGATTACAACATGGAGCAAATGGCCAGAAAACTGGTATTTCCATCGGAAGTTTCCTCTGATAAAAGTTCTTAGTTTATGAATTAAATACACTGAGAAACACAGTGAAAATATATCTACAGTCCTCTAAAATGGGCACCGCCAACAGATTTAATTAAAAAAAAAATCTTTGCTGTTTCTTGCTTGTTTCTTTCAAAGAGAATTTTAAATATGACTTTAGTTTTTAAAAAATACAGTAAGGAAATAATTACAATCTTACTATGAAAACATTTTACAACTTAGAGCCGTGGTCAATTAATGCTAAATATTTATAATTTTAAAAAGTTTGGTGTTAAAATTTAAAGTCACTGTTTCCTTTCTCATTAGAAAATCAAATACAAAGATTATCTTATTAAAAACGCCTTTGGTCCCTAAGAATCATGATCTGATGATCCTATGGCGAAAACGCGCCTTCCCCGGGCAGCACTCAGGAGCCCTGGTGACACCTGCCCAGGCCAGGGGTGGGCACCTTTCCCCGGGGGAGGCAGTGGGGGCGCTGTTCACAGAAGAGGGGCCAGCGGGGCCTTCGTGGAGAGGAGCCCCCTGCGAGAGGCTGTGCCCACCGCGGGGCACGGGGTGCAGTTTACCTTCATGTATTCACAGTATCAACCTGGCCCATCATGGGGACAGTGATGAGCCAGCAGTGACAATGGGAACAACAAAAAAAGAATAAGAATCACTCTCTTTAAAACAACGCCACAGATTTGAAAAACTTCCCATTAAGAAAAAAAAAATCATTTTTGGAAAACAAACGAGGAAGGCAACAGTTGAACATCTGAGCGGTGCCACCTTGAGGACCCCGGGGGGCGGTGGAGACTGCAGCCATCCTGGAAGAGGCACCTGCAAGGGGTGCGCCGGCTGGGCCACAGGGGTCCTCGCTGGCACGAGGGGCCCCGTCCCCAGGCACCCACCCTGCTGCCCACCGTCGGGAGGCCCTGCCACAGCACTGGGGGAGCGAACCCAGAGCGCTGCCTGCTGTGACTCCAGCCCCTCCCGAGAGCACGCTGGCAGCCGGCTTCTGCCCACAGCCCCCGGGCCCGCCCCCAGTCGTGCGCCTGTCCCCGTGCAGACCTGCACCCAGGTTCCCGATGGTTGCTGCGCTTCAGATGGGTCTGAGTCTCCTTCCTGGGGGTGGATGTGGGGCCGAGCGCACACACGGTGTGAAACAGGCTTTGCAAAAGGTGGCAAATCTCCAACCTGAGTGCTTTGGGGGTTTTGGAACTTGGACAGTTGAAGTGAAGGAGGACGATCGGGCTCGAAAACACCAAGGTGTGCGAACAGGAGGTGGACAGAATGGGTTTACACCAGGGTGTATGCACAGTCATCCAGAGAAGACCTGGGAAAGATCCAGACTCATCTGGACCATTCCCCAGCCCCATGCTGGTTCCTAGGTGGTGGAACCATCCAGAAGCCCGGAGAGGGCAGGGATGGCTGGTCTGACCCGCACAGGGCCTTGCCCCACCCTCTACTGACTCTGAACAGGGGAAAAGTGACCGTTTCTGCTTGTTTCGCGCCACGGGTGACGCCCTTAACCACTATTTTGTTTCTGTGCGTAAGGTGGGTGAGTGATTAAAGACATTATAATCACATAAAACTGGAGGAGATTTTGAAGGTTGATGACACCAAATACAGCCGGAGGCAGAGCTTGGGGCTGACGGTGAAGCTTTAGGTGCTAAGGGAAGTGGCCATGACCCGCAGGGTGGCCCATCTGCACGGCCGCCACGCTCCCTCCACTTTGGGTCAGGATCCTCTTACTGTGAACAGGACCATCTGTGACGGGACGGGTGACGCCTCAAGGGGACTGGGACTTCTCCCAGTGGCAGGTGTCTGGCACCCCCGCAGCGAGCTCCCGAGGCCCACCTGCTCCACGTGTCAGCTGCGGCCGCCGGGCGGGGTGCTCGGGGAGGGCCATAAAATGACATCACTGCCAGAATTCTGACAAGACGTCTAATGTGTGTCTAATATGTACAGATATAAATTAAAAACTCTATTTATTGAACATATACAAATAAATAACTTATTTTGAAGCAAATCCTTTCACCTAACTTTCTGATCAATCTAAAGACACCAAGGGGAACACACAACATCACGGGAGCCTCGCTGTCGGCGGCCTCGCCCTCCACGCGGCCCGCTTCCAACGGCTCCGTGGGACCAGCAGGATCCGTCTAAGCTTGCCATCCTTTTAAAGGGCTTACGCTTGGGAATTTGAAACCTGGGTTTCGACACAGAATAGGTACACCAGGAGTTGAGGACCAGGGTCCAAATCCTGGCTCTGGCTCCGACGGGCCATGTCCTTGGGCAAACCCATGGGGATGAGGGTCCCCATGCCGCCCAGGATCTATCTCCCTGGCTGTGCTGAGCCACGGTCAGGAGCACGGGCTGCTTAGGTTTCCTCTCCTAATGCTCAAAACCTGCGGGCTGCTTGGGCAAAGCTGGCTGCCAAGCAGGTTGGCCCAAGTGCCTTTGCGAACCTTATTTGACCAGAAGGCAGCAAAAACCTACCGTAGATCAAACTTTTTCCTTTTACAGAAAATCAGCTTCCCACACAGACAGACAACGGAGGACAGGGCTCCTCTAACAGCACCGGGAAGATGGACCCAGAGGCTTTGGGGGCCTCCTCCCTAATTTCCTGGGGGCAGGGGTCGATCGTGCTGGGTGCCAGGGAGATGTGCCCTAATCTGCCAACATGTGATGGGGGCCCACGTCTCCGCTGGGATCAGCTCCAGCCCCCGCTCCCTGCTGCAAACTGTCACCTTCACAGGAGACTACTTGCCTGCTCTATGGCCAAAATCTCATGCAGCCATGCGGGGCCTGAGAGCCCTGACGTTGGTTTGACCCCAGTCCTAAGAAGGGCCTATGGGAGAGTGGCCGAGCCCTGGAGGGGCTCTGGAGGCGTGCTGGGACGGGGGGAAAGCATGGAGACTGTGTCGTGCCTTCCATCCCTGTATTTGGTGGATGAAAGGCTGACACCTCCACGCTTCCACATTTCAGCAGGAAGCGCCCTTGCATAGGTGTGTGACTCACGCCCCCCAATCTGCCTGCAGAGGGATCCTGGGGTGACCCACTTTCATCGCATCAGGGGCTGCACCTGGCCATAGCTGAGGATTCCTGAGACGGTCCCTCTGGAGGCACAGTGGAGTTGGCCGGTTCTCAGAAGTGCCGCACAGGCGCCGAGACCCGGCCTCAGCCCGAGGGGCTAGGAGCAGCCCCAGTATACCCGCGCTCTGGCCTGGGTTTGCAGGGGGAGGCAGGGCCACGGGGAGAGAACAGACGCTCTCGCTCGGCTCAGGATGCTAGGGTTCTAAGGCCAAGCGACTTCCAGGACCTGCTTCCCTCTCAAGGGGCTAGCCCGTCCTGTAAATGGAAGCGCCATCTACATCCGGTGAGACCGGGTCACCTGCTGGCTCTGAGGGGCAGACAGGGTCGGGGACACTGGGGAACAGGGTGGGGAACACACATTAGTGAAGCAGCAGACACTCTGCTGCCTTTCAGAAGCAGTACAAATAATTAATAAAATACGATACAGAATCTCTGAAAAACCCTTAGAGCGAAGTGCAACACACAATTAAAAGAAATTTTTAAAAAGTTTAAAAAGAATGGCAGCTTTTCACGTCATGGTGACGAAAGCATTTGTCCAGAGGAAAGACAATGAAAAGGTAACAGATGCTTCACAGCACGGGTTTCTCACGCACCCGCCTCTCGTGATGAGGGGGAGGGGCGCGTGGGAAGGGCACGCTGAGGCACGAGGGGGGCAGGAGGGCGCGCTGTGGGAGGCCCCGGCCTTTTCAGCAGGCGGGCGTGACGGTCCCAGGGCCCACGCCAGCCGCGCTCACCTGCCAGGGGCCCGGGCCTCCCGCCAGCCGAGGCCTCAGCGGGGGCACTGGCCGGTCCCCCGCGGTCAGGGTGCAGGGGACACGGGGAAAGCCCTCACTGAGCTTCTCGTTTGCCGTAGGACCTCTCTACCTCCCTACTGCTCTCCGACAGAGAGAGGTGGAAACCAAAGTGTTATAAGTGAATTTCTTTAGAAGGAACAAGTACAGTAGCAAGAGGACACGCGGGCGGGTCTGGCGCTGGCGTCGCAGCTCAGTCACAAACCCTGGCGTCCTGCGCAGTGGCCACGCGGGCGGAGCTTCCTGCGGCGGTGGCGGCGGGGCAGCGCCTGCGAGCGGGGCGTCCTGCCGTCCCTCTACGTGCCGTTCTTCAGCTCCCATTCCTAGGTGTGGCGAGAGGAAGGGTACAGGTCAAAGTGGCCGGGTGCTGGGAGACAGGCTGCCCCCACGGCCGCCGGCCGCCTACAGCGTGGAAACCGATGAGGTGGCCACTCAGGAGTTCGAGAACTACCGTTTGACCCAGGAATTAGATCAACGATGGGGCCCTTGGGCTGATCAAGGGGAAGGTGTGTGTGGACGCAGGGCCTGGCACCCGGTGTGGTGGGCTGGCCGGTGGGAACACCCAGCGCCTGCTGAAATTTCCAGGGCTTTGTTCACTGGGCCGTGAGCTCACTCGCTGCACACCTCTGCACATCTTATGAAATTAGGCATTTCTCACTTTTTCTGAAAAGCGGAGCATCAGCCAACATGGCAGAAACAAGGTCAAAACAGACCACCCTCCACTTCAATAAAACCACACGGGGGCACCTGTGGGGCTCAGTTGGTGAAGTGTTCACCTTTGGCTCAGGTCAGGATCTCAGGGTTCTGGGTTCGAGCCCTGCATCGGGCTCCTTGCTCAGCGGGGACTCTGCTTCTCCCTCTCCCTCTGCCCTGCCTCCACTCGTGCACTCTCATTCTCTCTTGAATAAATAAAATATTTAAAAACACACACACATGAGCACTTTCAGGCAGGTGTGCTGAGAGGAGGAGGAACTCGAGTGCAGCCTCCCCCTGTTCTTCCTCAGCGCCCTGAGGCGGCCACAGGGCCGAGGAAGCAGGTGTCCAGAGGGAAAACAGAGGCTGGCATTTCCCCTTCCCAGCTCACCAATCTGCCCCCGGGCCGTGCAGGTTTGATAGCCAGGACAGGCATGCATGTCATCTCACCGAAGAGTCTGGCAAATACATTGCCATCGGCAAGCAGGGGTCACCGTGGCCACTCGGCAGGGAGGGCCAGAGAGAGCCGCAGGGACACACCTCACCAGGAGAGTGTACACAGGGAGACTGAAGCCCCATGAGGCTCTTGCTGACACGGCTGCGGAGAGCCAGGCTATGCCACCGTGGAGCCAGGCACCCGAGCCTCTGGCAGCGGCTCGCCTGTGGCGGCTCTGGAAGCACGGCTGGGGCCATCATGCCAGGCCTGCCAGAGGACCCCACATATGCAGCTCTCCTGACCAAGGAGGGGGACGGAGGACCTGGAGCTGAAAGCCCGTGACAGGTGCCCCACACTATCTGAGTTCCAGGGTGTGCTATCATGCGCAGGACATTCCTCGTCAGGAGCTGGAAGTCACTTTAGGAACGCCGCCTAGGCTAATGCTTCCTGCGCCCAGAATGAGCCAGCCTGTGCCGGTCCTCAGACGGAGGCTGGCGTGGGCAGATGAGGGCATGTGTGTGGCGCCCCTGCTCAGGATCAGAGCCGAGAGGCCGAGCCCCACCCCTGCCCCCAGCTGAGAGTCCCGTGTCAGTTTTTAGGAGTCCCTTTGTGAGGCTGTGGGCATGGTTCCTGGACCCACAAGCAGGGACGGCTAGGTCCTTTGGTGAGTGTGGCCCCCATGTCACCATGTATGAACCTGCCGAGACCATGCGTCCTGCTTTAGCACAGAGGAGCAGCAGGAGCTGCAGTCCCCAAGCTAGTGGTCGCCGAGCGCCCATATGACATGCGGCTTGGCAACGGCTCAATCGTAAATCTGATTTGACAGTAAAGAGACCAAGTAAATGAGACACTGTTACTTCACTTCTCATCTGCAAACAGTTGTGGGACTGCACTGGACGGCCCCATTCTAAGAACCTCTCAGGCAATTTGCACCCCCCCCCCCCACATGTGAGCTAACAGGGTCAAACCCGGAATGCCCAACGCCTGCTAGGAAAAGTAACAAATACCCAGCAGCCCTTCCTGCCCTAGACGTGGCAATACACACGGGCTTCAAACGCTTGCCGGGCAGGACACCAGCTCTCAGACGGGGCCACAGCCACTGCCACCAGGGCCGCCCCATGAGCACACCAGGGCTCCAAGGCGCTGCCGCTCACGTTCCTCCCCAACACAGACCTGCCTCTCCGAAAACTGCAGACTCCTAGGCAGTTTGGACCAGGTTCTGAAGCTGCCCAGGACCAAACGTAATGATAGCAATGCCGGGCCCAGAGGCAGCAAAGAGAGGCCGTCTGCCTCCACACCCGTCAGAGCAAATTAAATTCATCTGATGAATTAATGTAATTACTTCAAGTATGATTTTTCTGTATGACACACTTGTAGTTAGCACCGTCAGGAACTGTCTGCTCTGAGAACCTAGAAGTGGTTTTTACAATTTCTGAGAGCTTTAAAGTCCAGCATCAAAGCTCATCAGTGCCAGTCCCATGTGGAGACTGGAGAGCACGGGCGGGCCTGGGGGATCATCCTGCACCTCCCACACCACTGACAATGTCAGGGGCGGCATGGGACGGAGGAGGGTCTAGGCCTGGGCCCTCTTTGAAGAGCCCAGAGGTCGCCTGGTCCAGTCCCCACTCTGGGAAGGAAATCCTAGGAGCACCCAGAGCTGCTGTTTCTCCTGACACCAGGTGGTCAGCGCCTTGGGGTGAGGTTCTGGGCTTTTCACCTTGGAAAGGGGGACCCCTGAAGGAGGCTGGGACTGTGAGAACTGGGGAGAGTCAGGACATGGCATCTCCCACCCCATCCCATCCCTCCTGCAGAAGCCAGCTCCCCTCAGGGCAGGTATCCTGAAGGTGGGAGGCCGGAGCTCACCTTGGCCTTCCGCAGCACATGTCCCCGGCAGGGGGAGCCGCTGGCCGGCTGGCCCTTCCTCAGCACGGCTGCACTGTTCACTGGCACGGGGCCCTCCGCATCGCTGGTCTCACAGCTGGACATGGGTGAGCTCTCCAGGGTGCGATGCCTGAAAACCGGGGACTGTCAAGGCAGAGAGAAGACCCGAGTGAGGTGTGGTCTCCGGGCCCGTGGTGTGTCCCAGCGGGAGGACTGCAGGTTTCAAAGAAAACGCACAGGGTTGGGGAACAGGCAAGAATGAGAAGGAGAATGACTCCACAGGGTCAGCACCGGGTCTCATGGCACTTTGTCCATGTCCGTTACAGACAGGACAGCCGGGGGGCTAGGAGGCCAGCAGGGGCCCCACCCTGTCCCTCTGCACACTGCTCTGTGCTTGCAGAGAGCTCTGCGTGCACACCTGCCCTTGACCACCGGGCAGCGCCAGGCACTGGGCCAGAGGCTGGCGGCAGCGTGGCCCAAGCCCAGCCTGGGTGACACCGGGGCTCCCAACCAACCGTCTGTAGCATATACAGAGGCCAAATGGAGAGGTCTTCTGGAAGACTTAAAGTGGAGTGAAAAGCCCCCCTCCCAACCCCCAAAGGAAGTACAGGCTGCTCCTCAGGGGAGAGTGCTGGCAGTGAGCTGGGCCTGCCTAGATGAGCCCCCAGGGCCACAGACGCCCCCCCACCCCGTCACTGCTGTGTAACACATGACCTGAAAACACTGCTTGGGTTGTTTGGCATGCTGTCAAGCAGAACACTGCTTTCAATAACCTGAAAGTGGGTCATTTAGGATCCCTACCAGGGGCTGCTGACCCTGAACGCCAAGCAGCCAGCTTTCTTCATGTTCTAGCTTAACAGCCATGCTGGCTGGGAAGGAGTCAGGGATGGAGTGTCTGGCAGAAAGGAGAGACCACCACCATCTCTCTGTGAGAGGCCACGCTGAGTTTGTAAGGCAGCCCATGACAGTCCTCTGGGACATACACCCAACCACCCGAGTTCTGGGGATGAGGGCTGGGTAGGAAGAGCAGGGAGCTGCCAACACCAGGGCAGGTGATGGCAACCCAAGTCCAGGGAGAGCCCTCCCAGGAGAGGAAGCCAGCAGGCCCTGTGGTCTGGGTGGGGAGGCTCAGATAGTCCCATCACCACTGGACAGAGGGGACCCTGGGGATGTGTGGGGTCACCACTGGAGAGGAGGGACCCCCAGGGGTATGTGGGATCACTGCTGGAGAGAGGGGACCCCCGCAGGGATGCAGGGTCATCACTGGAGAGAAGGGATCCCCAGGGGGATGCAGGGTCACTGCTAGAGAGAGGGAATTCCCAGGGGGATGCAGGGTCACCAAAGAAAGTAGCAAGTCTGGAGATGCCTGGGTCTGGAGGCAGGGGTGAAGTGGGGGGTTTCCAGTTTGGAGGTGACCTTAGGGAAAGCAGGTTTGGCGAGTGGAGAAGTGAGCGGGTGAACAGGACACTGTGGGAAGACACAACTATTTCCAAAACCTTGGAAAGGGAGGGATGAGAGGTAGGAGGGAGGCTGCAGGGGGCTGGGTGTGGGGCCCAGAGGATGCAGAAGGGCTCTGAAGGAAGGGGGTCGGCAGGAGACACCCCTGGGGGTGATGTGGCCATCCCTGCAGGAGGCCAGGGCCTAATGGGGTCCACCCCTATGGAGGTCACGAGGGGCACAGAAGCCATGTGTCTCCAGCAGGGCCCCACCTCTAGTTATAGTTGATCTCACTGTGCCGGGTCCTGTCCAAGCGGGACGCTGAGACGTGGGGCGGCTCGGCCCTTGCGTGCCAGCTTCCAGTGTACTCACCCTTCCTGCGTGTTGTTCTCACAGGGGGAATCAATGTGGACACACACGTACCCGGCAGGCTTCCTTTCTTATCGGAACACAGGCTCCCTGGGGGCAGCCGTTCTGCCTACTGCGCCCTGTCCCTGGGGGAGCACATGGCCCCCGCATTGCACTGCCTGGGTATGTATTCATAATTCGTTGAATGAATGAATGAACACATGAACTAACAAATACATGAATGATGAACCCACACTGCCTCTGCCCAGGCACGGTGCCATGAGCTATCACAGATGCAGCAATGTCATCATCCTCAGTTTGTGGATGAGTAAGTGAGGCCTCAAGAAGGGACATGACCCCAATCCTGTCTCTCTGGCCCCAGAGCCTGCTTTCCTAGAAGCTGCGGCTGGAGGAGGTGGTGCACCATTGGTGTCCTGTTTTCTGTGATGAGAGCCCCTGCCTTGCTGCTAGGAGCAGCTCTCCCAAGCGAGGGCCAATTTCTCAAAGTTGAGGGGTGGCTGTCAAAAGGGACGGGGGGACGGGAGTTTCAGAGAGGGACAGGTTTAAGGTGGGAGGTGGGGCAGAGAGCTGCGGGCCCCTCTGAGAAGGAGCCTGCATCCAGGGCTGCTGCCCCTGCTACACCATGTGTGCTTAGGCCGGGTTGCTGCACTTCTCTGGGCTTCTGGTTCCTGGTTTGTGAAACGGAAGGGGTGACACGAGACTCCCCAGGCTCTAGGGACCCGAGGGCATAGTCACAAGGAAAGGACAGCAGTAACTTCTCAGTGACTGTTAGTCCAATCAGAGCAAATGGTGAGTCACTGAAGGTGATAATTCATGTTGCAAAGTGACTCCCACTCGTTCTGTGAGATCCGAGGGGAAGGCCGTGTTTCCTGGCACCTGGCAGGATTCCCAAGACGTGCTGCACGTCTCATAACAATCTGCTACATTAGATTAAGGTCTCTAGCTAATGAATTGGAATCGAATTAGGACATGGTTCAAAAGAGATAAGAAGAGCGGTGCCTCTGATCATCAAATGGGAGAAAGGAAGGGAAATAGGCTGCTGTTTCCACCACCTTTCCACAGAGAGAAGAAAACACGTCACCAGCTCAGAATGCACGTTGGCTCAGAACATGTGGCGCTGACCTTACCTGTGGGCTCGATGTCCCTGACCTGGGCTCGATGGCCAGCCCCAGGGTGACCCCGCCAGCCAGGGCCTTCTTCAGGCTCTCTGTGACTTCCGTCAGCTCCAGCTCCAGGTTGACACGCTCCGCCTCCTTCTGCTTACACTCCTCCTCCAGCCTCTTCAGCTTGTCTTCCAGAACCACCTGCGTCTTCCTGCCTGAAATCCCATAGACACACTGTCACTGCAGCCACAGGTGAAGGTCTCAGATGACAGAGGATCCGTGCTGGTGCCCATCCCAGGAGCCCTAGAGACCTCTTTGCCTTGAGCGGCCCCGACCTGGATCCCTAGTGCAAAACT
The DNA here is from genome assembly GCF_053574225.1 of Canis aureus. Taxonomy (NCBI): domain Eukaryota; kingdom Metazoa; phylum Chordata; class Mammalia; order Carnivora; family Canidae; genus Canis; species Canis aureus. The sequence goes on from NC_135612.1 coordinate 60,565,771, forward strand.
CAAGTCCAGCTGTTCTTCAAAAGAGCAGAGGCCCTTCCTGACCACCCTATTTTCTTGCAGCTAGAAGACTGTGGACTGGAAGCCGGAGCCCTCAATTCTCACAAATCCCAGAATTCTAGACCCAGGCCTCAACATGCTCACCTAAGCACATGGGACTCTAAGCAGACAGCTGGCAGAGGTGTGGCTGACTTATAGTCTGACTACTTCCCTGCTCTGATGGTTCCACCTTCTCTTCCGGAGTCCTCTCTCTTGCCCGTCAGGTCGACTACAATAAAGCTTGTGCCTCACAGAGCTGGCACATTCACTTATTCATTTTATTTGAAATGTGTTTCAGTGACACAAGGAGGCAGGTAACATGCCCATTGGACATGCAGAACAATGGATTCCAAGGGGTCCCCTGACTTTTGTGTGTGGCCCCAGCCTGTGCTTGCAGCATGGGAGCTAGTCTCACTTCTCTGCATCTTCGCTATCCTGCAAACTTGGAACAACAGGAGGAGGCAATCCTCTTGCTGTCTTATTGCCCTGGAGGCTCCCACCCAGGCCTCTGACTCAGCGTTTGGTTCCCGCCATGTCCTGCCCCTCCTATGGGTTATCTCCCACCTGCATAGCCTACACCTAACCTCCCAGACTTTAAACTCCAAAAGCTCTCCCTGTCATAAAAGTCACTGAGGCGCAGAGTCAAGAAGGGCTGTAGCTGCTGTGAGCAGGAAAGCTACGTGAAAGCAGCTGTCTTCCCTTCTGGACCTTCCTGGTCCTCTGTGTCCCAACAAGGCCAGCCAAATCCAAACCTGAGGAGTCGGTCTTGCCCCAGGATCAGGGCCAGTCTTGAGCTGATTACATTAAACAGCTCCATCCCCAGAACCAGGAACTATACAAATGAACAAGCCTGAGCCAGAGACACTCCCCAGGCCCAGACTCAGCTCCCCAACACTGCCTTAGGTAGGACTTCCCCTCTGAGAGCGTCTCTGCTAACCTGGCCTATTTCTCTGCTCCCTTCCAAGAATTCAGACACTGTCCCTCCCTCATCCTGCAGACAATCTTTGCAGCCAACACACGAGGCAGGGACAGCTCCTGGCACCATGGGTCTCTGGGAGCAGGTGAGCAGGCCAGGTGAGGAGGCCAAGAAGTGGTCCTGGCCTCCTCTTGCCTAGTCCACTGTCCCAGGCCATGACACCTGCCCCAGGCTTACTCATACAATGCTTCCAAACTACAAGCAGCACCATTCGGGGAGATGTGGCCTTACTAAGGTGAGACCCCATGGGCAAAATGGGTGGAAATTGAGGCGCTAACCCAAGGCAGTGCCCAGGCTGGCCAGAACCGTGGCCCTCATACCAGCGTTTACTTCGATGGCAGCCCTCAGGTCTCTCCTCTCTTTCCGGAGCTGGGCCAGCCTGTTCCGCAGGGTTTCTTTACGCTTTAGCAGCTCATCTTCTTTGCTCTGCAACCGCTTGGCATCGGCTTCAACCCGATTCTTGCCATATTTGTACTGGTCAGCATCTTGGGGGTAAAAAATAGTAGCCAAAGAAAATTCAGTTTAACCAAGCAGATAACAAGGTAATTCATAAAACTTGTTTAAAATCAGGAAAAGAAACTCTAATCTGGCTATTTTGCTAGTTTGGTAAGAAAAGGAATGGGACCAGTTTGAATGGAATAGAAAGGTGAGTAGGGAAAATTTCCCAATGGTCTGAATCAAGGTAAGAAAATGAGAAGAGAATATGAGAACATCCTATTAACTCCCTATCCTTTGAGGCAGGAAGGCTTGATTACAGGATGAGCACTCTATAATCAAAATCAAGGCTCCTCTCTGGGATTTGTGTACTTCTCTCTTTTTCAGGACACTTCTGTAACACGGCCAAACCTAAGCCCAGTGCCTGTGCTATCTGGCTGTCAGGCTGACTGGACAGCAGCTCTGTCCCCTGCGCTGGGGTCGGTGCAGCAAGCATGCAGGCATCCACTGAGTGAGTGAAGGATGGAGTACATGGGGAGTCTCATGCGGCAGCGCCCAGACCCAATCAGCTGAGTTAGAGCTCCAGCTTGTTGCATCAGCTGTGAGGCCGCTTGTCCTCTCTGGGCCTCAGGTCCCTCATCTGTGAAGTGGTCATTTTCAGGGCTCTTATGAGGGTCAATTTAATATTTACGAAGCATTCCAAACAAGCACAATGCCAGTGCTCATTAAATAAAAGGAATGCATGAAGAATAAAGAGGAAACCAGTCTTTAGGAAATCCATCGATCGAAGTCTTGACCAGAGTCACACCACTAGTTGATATCACATTAACATCCCACCCCAAGCTTCTTTCCTCTAATTAAGTTGAACTTTTGATAATACTAAGTTAGAGACCCTCTCTAGAAAAATAGCTTGAAGAGATGAAGATGTCACAGGCGTGATGGAGGGTCACCGATTCCGGAGCTTCCACTGCCTTCCACACATGATCACCACTCGGAGGTCTGCTGCACATCATGTGCCCCGTCATGTCTTCACGCCCCACAGCACCCCCTGCAACACTGCACTTGTTTGCCTGCATGTCTGCTGCCCCACTGGGCGTGCAGCAACTTCTGGGCAGGAACATGACGTGATGGCTCATAGCGGAGACATGGGCCAGAAAGGAACCTACGACTCTGGGCTGGCAGCTAATCTGACCTCAGCTTCACCCTCTATAAAGCAGAAGCAGGAAGGCATATCTTGAGTTAAAAAAAAAAACCACATGATATTTATATTCAAAACCTATCTCACAAAACTATGCGATGCCTGGGGTGGGGTGGACACCCCCCGGCCGCTGTAATCACTGCCAGTGATAGCTGAGGCCTCAGAGACAATGGCCAGCCACTTCCAGCACCTATCCTTGATGCTGAATTCACTGAATCCTGCAATGCAAACTGTCAGGATTATGATGCAACACTGTGTTTATGAAGGCAGGTGCAAAATCTTTCATTTGTCCCCAGGGCACTTCCCCTCACTAAAAAGAAGCAAACAGAAAATGCACACACAGAGCATGATATTAGGAGGATCTCAGTGTGAGGATAACAAAAGCAACAACTTGAAACAAAAGCACTGCAATGAGTAGCCAGGGTTAGGACACGTTCCACAAAGTCCACACCCTGTTCACTTATTTCTGATCAGAAATGTTTCCCCAAGAAACTGGTATGTAATAACCTATAAATATTCACATCTTTTGGTTCCCATGCAGTAAACCCCATCCACTCTATAATGCAACTGGCTGAATTCAGCAAAAACATAGAATGCAATTATTTTTCTCTTTTGTCACCATTAGATGTCACCAAAGTTAATAAAGATTCCCTACAGAAGGTCTCATAAAATAAAGGAATAAATCACCTAGAAAATGAAATGAGCAAAGGCACTGGGAGAAAAGCTATTGAGAAGAGATCCCAGGAGGTTCGGGCCCTGCACAGCAGAGCTTTCAGGCACAGGCTTTTCCCTCCCCTCTCCACCCCTCCCCAGATGAACAGCACTAAAATTTTAAGTGACTGTAAATACACCCAATTGCATTAGGGAAATAAGATTTGCCAGAAAGATAAGGTCAAAATAAGTCAGCACAATAAAACTGTGATCCAGCTGGCTCCCAACCCATCTGCTAGAAATGTGCGGATGAGGACAAGGAAAGTGTAGACAAGGTGATGGGCAGAGTACAAGTTCCCTTGGGGTGGAAGCAGCCAAGCCCTCCTGGACAATTCCAAGGCTCATCTGGGTATACGACGGAAAAGGCCGTCCTCTCCATCCCCATGTCCTCTCAAACTCTGAACATCCTTCAGTACCGGCAGGTCAGTAAGTCAGGGAGAGGTTACTAACTGGAGCCAGCTGGCCAACCTCATCTTCACCAACACAGACTGGTCTACTGGTGACACTGAGCCAGATTCTGAAAGTATACACACAACTTCCCAAGCCGTCTTATCAAACCCATCACTGAAGCCTAACTCACATCCTCCTCCCCTGGGAGCCCCCAGCAAGCCAAATCCACTTAGGAGTTCCTGAACCTTGTAAAAGCCTGTGCCATATACCTGCATATCTGCCTGTGAGCATCTTCTTGAGCCCAAAGCAGCTCGATGCCAACTGCCCGGTCTTATCTGTGCAGCCCCGGCAGCAAGCAGAGTGCCTCAAAGAGAATAAATGCTGCTGGGCTGGCACAATGAATGGGTGCCCACCATCACCAGGGCTGAAGAAAACACACACCCATGTGCACAATGTTGTCACCTAAATTAATCCATCTGCCGGTAAGGAAGGGCACTGGGTGCTCAGGTAGGTTGAATCTCTCACTTGTGTCTTCCTGCTTCTCTGCTCAGATTTGGAGTGTGAAACCTGGTAGTCGCACTGGCCAGCTGTGAAACACTGGGTGAGCCACTCGGTCTCTCAAAATATTTCTGCCCTTGCATAAGGGGCAGGTGATTGTACCTACCTGAGATGAGGCTGGGAGAAGTAGCAGGAGAAGGTCTGTATCAGCTCACAAACCATAAGGTGCTCAGGAAGACGCACCCCTTACCAATCCTTACATGGTTCTCATGCTTGGAGGCCCATGTAGTGCCTCAATTACTTCGTCCCAGAAACCACAGTGGCCATTTGTCTCCATCTCCAACACAGGGGGCTGAGCTTAGAGCATTTATACAGCTTGACTAAGACACACATCAAGGTCTCCTGACCCAAAGCCCCAGGTCCCTTGGACCTACTCCATCTCCTCCTTAAATACGTTTGAACACGTCAACACGTCACAGACCAGCCCGGCTTCTCCTTTATACACAATGGTCATCAAAGCTGAGTTAAAAACTGTCACCATTCTTCAATCCAGCAAGGAGGGAGGGTGACAATGAGTAGAGTCCCCTCTCTCCAGCTGACCCCCATGCCTGGCATCTCCACCTGAGCAGGTGGGGAGGAAAGATGGCTCTTACGGCCCCTACTCTGCAAACTGCACCAAGAAACTGAATGATAAACTTACTTGAAGATGTTCGCTTCACACCGGCTGTGGAATCTACCTTTTTTTGCTGGCTGCTCAGAGTCTTCCCTTTCCCCGTAACCCCACTAGAGGCTACTGGGGGCTTTTTACCCTTCACCTGTTGACATAAACATGTAAGAGAATTAAAAACAAGCAATAAAGAAAAATCTGGTTTTTCAGTAAATTGTCTCAGTCCCTGAATCATTCATATAAGCTAGCACAGATAGGAAAAATGAAGGGAGCAGAAGACCAGTCTGGTCTCCAAACACTGAGCTGCTATGGATTTCCTGCGCAGGACAAGCAGGTGTAGAACTGAGCTCCAAGGCAGGTGAGGAACTTGGACCTGTCCAGTTGGGATAGAGTCAAAGTTATATGTATTTATAAGGGGAGATTATAAATGCTCATCAAGACATTGGCACAGGCAGTTGGGTATCTGAGAGCAGTGGGTTGAGATCACTAAACGTTTGTGTTTCTAAAAATGAATGGCTTTTCTCTCCAGGGGATGCTCTTTAGGGGAGAGGCATGGCCGAGCATCAGATTTCTGCTTGGAGGGCTCTGCCGCTGACTGATGCCCTCACAGGACACATAACTACCTTTTGATTTGCTGATGGGCAGAGGATGGAAGCCAAGGGAGAGCACAGAACAGCACAAACTGAGTTTTAAGTAGCCACAGGTTCTTAAAGAACATTCAGCAGTACCTCTGCTCCTTTGCTGCAAGTCAACAAGTGCCGTGTTTTGCTTAAGGGAGTTGTGTGTACCCTCACTAGGCCATAGATCTAGCCTCACTTGGGGGAGGCAGACAGACCTTGCTGCAGATTCTGGCTCCATGACTTGGGATAGGCCGAGCAAGTCATTACAACTTTCTGAGCTTCCATTTGCTCATTAAAGAAAATAAATAAAGATACTGACTTCTCCCTGCAGCATTCCTAAAAAGGCCAGGTGACATGCCAGACAGGGGCACAACACGCGGCATACTGTAGGTGCTCAATAACCAGGAGACGTCTCCCTTAAACACTTAGGTGCCCTACGAAAATGACCAATAGAGCACAGGAAAACAAAAGGTGTGATAATTCAACTTACAAATGTGTTCCTACTTAAAGTGGGAGAAATGAATAAAAACAAGCACATAGAAACGATGTGTCCAGTCATTCCAAAGTAATCTGGGGACAATCCAAATGCACAAGGTGGTGTACTTTGTCCCACAGATTCTACCTAATGAAACTTTAATGCCAACTAAAAAGTAAGTCTGTTGACACTTATGTGTTCACTTAGTGGAAATCTCCAGAGATCTGAGCAGCTTGGCTAAAAATCAGAAACAAATCCTGCCCTGTGATTTGAGAGGCAATGGGTTGCGGGGAGCTGTTGTAAGCCATCGCTATGTGAAATGCCAGGACCCTACCAGGCACTCTGTGTTTCCTAAAATTACCCAAGAAACGGAGGGAAATTGGGGATCCCTGGGTGGCTCAGCGGTTTAGCGCCTGCCTTTGGCCCAGGGCGTGATCGTGGAGACCCGAGATTGAGTCCCACATCGGGCTCCCTGCATGGAGCCCGCTTCTCCCTCTGCCTGTGTCTCTGCCTCTCTCTCTCTCTGTTTGTCTCTCATGAATAAATAAATACAATCTTTAAAAAAAAGAAAAGAAAAGAAAAGAAGAAACGGAGGGAAAAGAGTATAATTTAAAGTGTACGCATCTGCTATTTGTTTGCCGAGTATTGCCATGTTGTGGTGCTTGGATTTGTGTGAGAAGGACACAGCATTCTTTGGTGGAAAATGCATGAACACACAAGGTTAGCATTTACACGGAAACCTCATTGTTTGCTGTAACTGTGGGTGTGGAGCAGCTGGCAGTTCAACATCAAGGTTATTATCATTCGCTCATAATCCCAATCCTCATTACCATCTACTCGGTTTTAGGCAGTACACTTTCAAACTCGTTAAGGAAAAACACTGTAGGACCCTGAAAATTCTAGTTAACGTTTAAAGATCGAAAGCAATTACTAACTGGAGTCCAGCGTTTCTTGTGTACCTATGGTAGAAGCATTAAAAAAGCTGGATGTGCAAGAGTCTTCTGGAAAGTTTTATTGCCCCTGTCCTTTTAAAAATCTTTGCCTTTAGTCAAATTTTGTAATGCACAAAATTCACTGGGGAAATTTCCAAGAATAGAAAGAGAGCCAGATTTAGGCCAAGAAATACAGTGCTTCAGCCACGAACTAGTTAGGAGTGCTTAATCAAGTTCTTAGGCAGCCAAACGTTGATTGCATTTGCAAATTCTATTCTGGTTGAGGCAAAGATTCCACCTCACCCTTGATGAGTCTCATCTGCTACAGGGTTGGTGACTATGCCTGGCAGGATGACCACGATTCAGATAATTCTAGAACAGGATGCAAGGAGATGCTGTACCTGAGAGCTGAGCCCGAGAGACGCCCTCCCCAGAGAAGAGGGGTTAGTGGCAGACTGAATGAGAGGCAGACCGCAGGAGGGAGGGCATTTGTAATGGTTACAGGACAGTTTGTCAGGAGACGGCCTAGAAGCCTTTCTGTCAGCAGGTGGGTAGCGAGCAAAGATTTTCGGAGACGGCAAGTTATCGTACAGGACCGCGTTATCATAAAGCACCTCTTCTCCCAGGCCTCTGGCACAGGAAGCAGGAGGGCCGTCTTCGGGGTCCCACTGCAACACACAGCTTCGTCGTTAGTACCCTCGGCCACAGAAAGCATAGCAGAGATTTTAGCATATTGAGACATTATTAGTACCCCCCCAAACATGTATACGTACCCCGCACTGTTACCAATAAAACACACACACACACACATACACACACATAGACGGACAACATTTCTACTTTGAGAGACTTCAGGAAAGGTTTCTTTTCTCCCGAAATCATTCCCAGGGTAACTGGCTTAGGACATTTTTGTTTGTTCTGTTTTTTAAGGCAGAGAGAGAGGAAAAATAAAAAACTTATTTGACATTTCTTTCTTTAAAGAACCAGATTTTGGAAGCCCTAATCCAGAGAGCAGAAACCACATGAGGTAAGGAGAGGCAGGCCAGCCTGGGGGCCCTGAAACTCGGAGCTCCAGCTGTCCCCAGAAAGCAACTTATGATCACAGCAAAGCACTTTCATTTACAGCAATGCCTATGTCCCGGACATCATTTGAATCGCTTCATGGATGTTGAGCCATATAATTTCCACAGGAGTCTCAAGATGCAGGGGGAAACTGAGGCAGAGCCGTGCTCCTAACCGCATACAGTGGCAGGCTCCCCCAGGGTAGAAAGTACCTCCTGACCCTCCCCATCAGGGACTCGGGTATCAGGGGTGACTGTCAGCGTGTACCCAGGGACCAGACTCCTATGGCTGAAGAAAGTGCAGTGACCAAAATATAGTCTGTCGTAAGGAAGAAATGCAATCATTGTAGAAAAGAGGATGTTTCAGCAAATAACTGATACAATGGCATCGTCTTAGCAGAAAGCCTTTTCACGAAGGACTAAAATAGCTCGAGCCACTTCAGAACGTGGACATTAAAGCATAAATGGAAACCTAAACTCACAACCACAGCCAGAGCCCTTTACGTTTTAAAGGTCTTTATAAATTGCTTTGCATTTACAAAAAAAGGAGAGAAATATTAATTCCTATGTTATGCTCATTTTACCCTATTTTTATATCCTTCTGGCAGCGTCTCCTTCTGCCAGACTGTAATTACAGCCTTTTGTTACCAAAATAGGAACAGTCTGAAATCTCACGGGAGGAGCACTTCTGTCCCTTTGCAGCCGCTCCAACGTGTCTATTTTTGTCATGCGGGGACCCTCCTACAATCTAAACACAGCGGCCCACGCACACAAGCCTGGACAGGATGGCTCCCTGAGGACGACCGCACACAGTTGTCCCGGGTGATTTCAATGCTCTAGACTGGACAATCACCTCCCCAAATACCAAAGGATCAAGGCACATGGAACACTTAGGAAACAGATACTCCACAGAGGTTTCTAGATTAAGAGCATGTCAAGAGATCCTTTTGGAGACTCACTTCAATCTTGTGCTGGCATAGGGGGAGGGCAGGTGGCCATGAGGGGCAAGGATTATTGAAGTCGATGTCAGGTTTGGGCTCAGAAAGGATGAACTTCATAAAACTGAGAAAGGAAGCCTTCCAAACGAGAGGTTGCCTGGTAATGGAGCCAGTGTGGAGAAGCACAGTTAAAAGAGGGGCCTGAGCTTCAAGGAAGCCCTCACTAAGCCAGAGAGCCACAGAGACGGTGCATAGGACCTCACGTTTTCAATACTACCATGCATGTGCAGGAACAATTGCTAAATGCAAAGTTCTTCCAGAATGGTGGGGTTTTATCTCTGAGACTGAGGACACTGGATGCTCTAAAGAAAGCTCATTCCTGGAGGTGGCCTGAATCCCATGACACAAATCTAAGGGCATGGGTAGGTGGGGGCAGGGGAGTTGTGCTCATATGGTCCTGTAGCTTCCACATGGAATGTAAGGAAGAGAGGAGAAAACCTTTCAGGAAAAGGAGCACAAAGGGGCCTTCGGGCAGGAAGGTCCAGAGACAGAGACAGGTCTGGGTGTTGTCTGTCCAGCACAAGTGGTGGCTGAGGCCAAGGGCCCAGAGAAGCAGGCCGCTCTGTGAGAATGAGTGTGATGGCTGGGCTACAACCAGGGGTATGGCTGCTCAGGAGCTGGTGGCTGCCTAGGACAGCCAGGGACCATCCTGAAGGTGGCACAGTGCCTGGGAAGACACTGAGACGGCCTGAGAACCCGTGCTCACGATGTCACCATGCAGCCTTCCCTAAATGTGTGGGCTCAGGGGAGGAGGGCTGGGGGTATCATGGGTACCAGGAGCCCCTCTAACCCTGGAGGCCTTGGTGGCAGGGGTGGAGGTAGGAATGGGGGCCAAGGAGCTCATGTTTTCTTACTGGGGCAGGACTCCCCCTTCAACCCCAGCCCTGACCACCCCAGCCTGAGACAGGCAACTATCTGATGGACCTGTAGTCAGGGTTGGGTTGAAGTGTGGCTCTGCTCCTACTACCCCTGCCCCCCGCCCCCACATCCCAGCATAGACCCTAACATTCATGTGAACCTGCCAGGCCTGGTCCCTGCTCTGCTCTGCTTCCCCCTACCCACACCTGCAGCCCTGCTGGACCAGAAGGCTGCTGGAGGACAGAGGCAACGTCTTCTCCATTGTGTCCTCCACTCCTAGTGCAGAGCCCGGGTGCTAGGGGATGTGCAGAGAATCAGGAAGGCAGGAGAGGATGGGCAGAGAGGATGAGGCAGGCAGGGAGGAGAGACTGTGTGATGAGAAGCCCCTTTCTGGAATCTAGTAAGGAGCCTGCAGAGGAATCCCTGCAGGAACCCCAGGGCAGGCCCAAGTGGATGGAAGGAAGAACATTCACGACCAGATATCCAAGACCCTGGGGACACATGATGTCACAGCACTTGGTCACTGGCTGGCCACCTCTGGCCCACACACAGTAATCTTTTCAGTGTGCTTCTGTTTCTGAGCTCTGGGAGTCCCTGTTTGACCTCCACTTCCCACAGGAAGGCCGTAGTCTCCTGGCTCCTGCCTCAGACAGATGTGGGTTTATGACCATGGGAAACAGGTTGCTGACTGGGGACTCCATCAAAGTACTGAGAAAAGAATGGGTGAGCAAAACAAGAAAAAAATTTAAAACACTTTCCAACTTCAAAAACAACAATAATTAACACATTCTGTGCCACCTTTGAAGTATATCTTGCCACAGATGCCCATTTTAAGGTCACCCATACTGGGGGGCCAATGGTAGGATGGTTTCTCCAGTGCCTCTCCATGAGCCTGCCGAGTCTGTGAGCCTCACCGCTGGTGGCCCAGAGGATGGCACGGGGCTTGGCCTGGGGAGCGTGCAGTATGGCCAAGGCGGTGGCAACATTTCCTTTGCAATGTGATTTCTCTGAGCTCTTCTCCAAGTGTTAACTGCTCAGTGATAACTTCTACTGTGCTCTATTTTGATGTATCTAAGTTACAGACTTTAATGTGCTTTCCTTCACTCCGTATTCTGGGATGTGCAGCATGATACTTAAGGGAGGGGATGTGGTTTTAATCCTGGCTGAGGGCACGGCAGAAAGCCCTCTGGCTCCGGGCCTGAAGTCAGGAGTCCCGGGTTACAGGAATCCTCCCCAGCCTCAATTGTGACACAACCGAGCCTGGGCCATCCTAGGAAGGGCACACTCACCGAGCCGTTAATGCATGGGACGTCATCGTAATGCAGCGCCATGCCACTGGGGTGGGCGTAGCCGTTGGTGGTGCTCCCCAGGTACGGGTTGGCAGAGATACCGCGCCTGTTCATGAAACTGCAGGACAGGAAGTGGGTTAGACCCCTCTCAGTAATCTAGAGTCTTACCTGAGTCCAGCTGGACACTCAGGGCCTGGCCCGGCAGAGGTGTGGTGTTCATGAGAGTGACGAGGATGGACTGCTCACCTGTAAAATCAGGGAAGCAGCCACCCTGCTGGGCTGTGGCAAGGGTGGTGGGAACGCATGCTGGACACAAAGCACTGTCTGGCACATAACACACGTAACCGTGTTTGAGACTTGCAGCATGTTTCATTTCTGTAGTGCACAGCGGGGGCACCGGGCCCACCGCCTGCTGGCTGGGGCACACCCTCCAGCCTCGCTGGTATGCGCTGTAGCTGCCTGCCAGCATTTTCATGCTTCTTCCCTGAGCCTGTCAACGTCAATGCTCAAGGGCAGAGACACAGCTGGCAAAAGTGAAGGGTTTACCATCTGGCCTTTCTGGTGGAAGTTCATGGACCCCACATTCTTTACAGCATCTACTCTGCACTCATGTTTCAAGCTCCCCACGGTCACGTAGCATTACTGCCACCGCACCTCAATGCCACTCACCTCCCACCATCCCTCCCACCCCTGAACTTAGGGGAGGCTGACAGCGGCCAACCAGTGGGGTCCCTCTCCATGCACACTGCGCTGGCCCCTGTGGTGCTCCCAGAGCAGAGCACTGTACAGCCTGTAGCCACCTCTCTGCTTCTTCCTGCCACCCACTGCCCTGTGGTCACCTCTGCCTAGAAGTACTTCTCCCAAGCCCCTGAGGGGGTTCACTTCCCTGTGAAAGCCCCGTGAAAGCCTGAGCCCCACAGTAGGCAGCACCCCCACCCCCCATGCCTCAGAGTCGCTGTCCTTCTGCTCCTTGCATATGTTGCTCATCACCATCTGACCTGTTGTGTGATTAGCTCATCCCCCAGAATGTCAGCCTCAGGAGAGCACAGCCATGGTCACTCTCACTTGTTCTGGACCTCAAGCGTCAGGCCCACGGGGCTCTCGGCAAACACGTGCTGGATGCACGGCATGCCAGTGGTTCACGCATGAAGTTGTTTGTTAGAAGTGGCAGATGTGAGTGTCCAGGGAAGAGAGAACCCAGATAGCACTTTCTCTAAACTAAAATTAATGAGTAAATAGCTAAACTAAAAAAAAAGTGTGGAATAGAAAAAATATATATGATAAAATAGATTAAAAAATATACATATATAGAGATATATATATATCTATATATACGAAACTTTTTTTTTTTTTATGAAACATTTTTAAATGTAGGCCCCACAATCAGCGTGGAACCCAACATGGGGCCCAAACTCACAACCCTGAGATTAGGACCTGAGTTTAAATCAGAGTTGGATGCTGAGCCTGCCCAGGTGCCCCCCAAAAGTGTATTTTTTAAAAATTGTGTTTCTTTGCAGGATCTTACATCTCTGTAGTAACTAGATGCATAAAAATGGGAGGAAAGAAACTGGTGAGGGCAGGACAGGGAAGGAGGTCTCAGGCTAGGCCAGGCCCTGGTTCCCTGGAGAAGCAGAGGGGCCTTCAGTGGCGGGGGGTGGGAGGTGGGGAGGTGGGGGGGGGGGGTCCTCCCAGTGCTCAAAGCACAGGCACGCCCTCTGCTGGGCAAAGGCGGGCACGCCAGTCCCACCTCACACAGGCTCTTTAATGTGTACAACCAACAAAAATGTATAGGATTATTCTGTACTTAAAACACAGAAAATTTGGTACAGGAAAAGGAAATGTGTTGAAAAGGAAAATGCACGAAGGAAAGACAGAAAAATTCAAGAACTTAAGTCTTCCACCATGACAGAGGACTTTTTTTTGTTTTGTTTTAAAATACGTATTTAAGGTTTTCTAATGTAAGTGTCTCACTTGAGGGGATTTTGGGGTGAGGCACCCTGCATAAGGCTAACACACGCCCCATACGGTGCTCAGTGACTGGGTGTCTAGAGCCGCGGTGGTGGTGCCCTCACATGCATGCTGTGTGGTGCCAGGCACACAGGGCACAGATGCCAGGATGGAGCAGGGTCCCCCAGAGTCAGGACAGAGCTCAGAGCGGTCACCAGCAGGGTGCTGTGAGTCATGTAGCATGAGAACAAGTGAGTCACAGACACCTGGGGTGGCCCAGGTGGAAGAGGCTTGGGATTTACATGGAGGGACCTGCACCCCAACACAAGTATCTGGGCCCTAAGCAGCATGTGGAACCCCATCTATGGACCAGGCCCCCGTCCTCTGCCTCAGAGCTCTTTCTGTGGGAGGGGTTTTAATCAAATATAAAAGTGGAAGTGAGACAAGAGAGCCCATGCTACTTGTTAAAAACATGAACCCCTCAGAGGAAGTACACGTACTGTGCAAAAATACAGATGATGTAAGGTCGCCATCTTACCATGGCCAAGTGTACGGTCCTGGGGCAGTATGTGCAATCATGCTGCTAGCAGCCAGCACTGTCCTCCACCCAGAGAGCTTACCCACCTGAAACCCCATCCTTATGATACCCCTTCCCTCACCTTGCCCCAGGCCCTGACCCCACACCGGCCTCCTGCCTCTGGATCTGCCACAGGACTACATCATATAGAACGTGTCCTTTTCCCTCTGCCTATGTCACCCAGCAAAACACCCTCGAGGTTCATCCCTGTTTAAGGGGTTTCCATGAGAAGGCGACTCAGGTTAACGGGTCCTTTCCAGTCTGTCACTGCCCTCTCTCTGCCCACACTGATCTACAGCCTTTAAGCCACTACAACTACAGCTTGCTCACGGTCTCCAATGGAGCATGGCTTGAAAACAGTTCCAGGGAAAAAAGTCAGAATGTTTCCCTTGTGTCACATAATCTATGCATCTCATTTAAAAATAGGCTAGGCCTTGGGAAAAATAGGTTCCAATTGTTTACCATTATTAATATTCCTAAATCGTGACTTTTCCTGGGAGAATTTAAATTACTATTTTTTCTTTTACTGCCTCCTTCCCAAAATATACCATTGTCCTCTCCCCCTCAGACGTATCCAGTGCACAGACACTCCCCCTGACGACCTTGAAAGGATTCATTAACTGGCTGCCAATTTGCATAAAGGCAAAAATTAATTTAATCTCAGGATATTTATCATACTGGCAAGATGCCATATTTTATATTTTGAACATTACTTGCTTGTTAAATCTCTTCTCTCAAGTTTTATAAGAATGTTTAGCTAGAAAACTGAAAAATGAAAATATCCTTTATGGCTAACATTTATAAAGATTTTAATGAGGTAGCAAAAATTCCTGCGGTCATAAACTCCTTAAATGCATATTGTTAATAAATAATTTTTCAATATTGCAATCTACGTTCCTTTCTCAAAAATGTGACCTGCCCACATTTCGTTTAGATTAATATTGCACTCATTTGGGAAGTAGAAGCTGGGTTTTGTTCTAGGGGAAATACTGTTACTCACGCTTCTCTGAGGTGTGGTTATTAGTTTGCTGATTACCGCTGAGGACACTCATGCATAAGGAGAGGCCCCGTGATCTAATAAAGTTCCAAAGAAGCAGTTAAAAACCACAAACTCCTTTCTTTCATGTTGCTCTAGATGTGGAGATTTTGTGAAACCTGGTTTATGGACATTACATTTCTTTAAAAGCCACTTGATTAAATGTGCTCATTTAGTATGAATGCTGAATGATTAAGGGGTTTGCTGCTATCCACCGCATGCTGCCAACTGGATAGGGTGTATTTATGGAAAAATAGTGAATATGAACAGAAGAGTCAGTACTCGACCAGGTCACCCTGATTTCACACAAAAGGCAGTTGTAAAAATGGGGAGTCTATACTTTAGGAAACCTCTAATGTTCCTGGAGATTTTCTGGAAAAGTCATATAGAAATTAATTCATGTTGTCAAGGCTATTCACCGGAGTTGGGTGTAACATGTGGCTCAATCCCTCATAGGAGCCCACGTTGCTTCCACTGGCCCCAGAACATCCTGCCAAACAATAAATGTTCATTCTATAGCACCACTCGAGAGATAGATGAAGACCACTGGAACTCCTTGCAAACACCACACGTGTTAAAACTAGATGGTGGAGCTCATGGACACTGGGTCTCTCCATCGCAGACAGCACTGGTGGGTCTGCCCACAGCTGCCAGTGGGTTTATCATCATGGGCGGCTGATACAACTCCATCACCTGCTTTGTTTTGAGCCATCTGTCCTCAGCCTCCAAAGCAGACGTCTCTGCTGATGAGGGAAGAAGGAGCAGAGGTCCAGGGATTGGAGACATGAGACCAGAGGAAGCTCCAGATGTGGCTCCAGACAGATACCACTTCCCCTAGCCTCATCTCTACAAAAGGAGCTGGAGCACTGAGAGGTAATAGAGCCTTGTCTAGAATTTCCCCTTAGGAAATGCCACACAGAGCCTGAGTTCCCTCCTCCTGGTCCAGAGCCACTTCCCTCACAGCCCCAAGGCACAGGCTTTAGACCAGTATTACTATGAAACCAGTTTAGCCTATTGGGCTGCCTGAATCTCAAATGCCTTTGGGTCTGCAGACCTAACCTTGAGAACTGCTGCTATGATTATCTTTGTCATCATTATGTTATAGATATATGGTTCAAAAATGTTTTCATATATAAGCTTTTTTAAAAAAATAAAAACCACAACAATAAATAAAAGTACATGACCGATGACTTTGAAAATTCAGCCCTCATTACTTACAGTAGATGTAAATTATCTATTGCAAAGAACTGTCCCCTTAATACAAGGGTCAGCAAGCTACAACCCATGGGCCATACCCAGCTTGCTGCCTGTATTTGCAATAAAGGTTTATTAGAACACAGCATGCCCATTCGCTTATGTGTGGTCTGTGGCTATGATGGCAGAGCAGAATAGTTTTTACACAAAACGTTTGGGCCCCAAAGCCAAAAATACTTACTGTCTTGCACTTTACAGAAAAAGCTTGCCACCCCTTCTCCAATAGAAAAACAAAGAGGGAGAAAATGACAAAAATTTCAGCAAAGTTTGGATCAATATGAGACAAAAGGAAAAGTCTTTAGCTGTTTTCTCCCCTGAGTCTATGCACACAAAAGCTAAAATAAATAAATAAATAAAATAGTGAAAGAAAAGCATAGTTTGGCTCCAGAGCCAGTTCACAGGGATCTTACCAGAATGTCTGTTTGGCTGTCTGAATGACGTTCGCAGATGTCTCCACGTCGATATAGTCGTAGTGCAGGGCCCCAGGGTCTGTAGAGGATCCTGTCTCGGCCAGCAAAATCCCAATCCATCTGCCCATGTCCTCAGAAGAGGAGGCCTAGGGAGGAGAAGGGAGAAGCATGCATGTACTTAAGTGATGGTAAGGACTCTCACATTTCCTCACAGTAGGACAGAGACTGCGTGGCAGCAAAGGGAATGCGGCTGGAAGCACATGAGGGGCATGAAGAAGCAACGGAGACGTGGTCTTGGCCTGGGTGATGTGTTCACTATCTTATTATTTTGGGGAAAGGCAGTGGGTGGGAAGTGCAGGAATTACTGTGTGGAGTTAAATCTCAGCTGAAGGAAGTTGCCTATCAAGTGTCATTAATTCCATAACAAATCGTGGCCAGAAACAGCAGCCTCAGCCAGACTGACCGGGAAACTCCACGGGGCCTGTGCCTCTGTGGGCCCCAAACTCTATCCCCCTGAAGCCCTTGTTGGGGCTCCTAAACCAGCCTGAAATGGCAATCTTAATTCTCTTGATTAGATGGTACAAAAAAACTTTCTTCTATATCTGCTATGTTTACATAAGTGTAAAAAAATATTTTTGGGCTGCCCTGGTGGCTCAGTTGGTTAAGTGTCTGCCTTTGGCTCAGGCCATATTCTGGGGTCCTGGGATCGAGGCCCACATTGTGTTCCTTGCTCAGCAGGGAGTTTGTTTCTGCCTGCCCCTCCCCACTGCTCATGCTCTCTCTCTTTCTCTCTAAAGTAAATAAATCTTAAAAAAAAGAGAAAAGAAATATTTTCATTAAAATAACTAATTTTTAATATGAAGATCTATTAAGTTTAGCTTAACAACTTAAAGAAAATGAGGTTTTATATTTATAGCCTTGACAAATTGAACACTGATCAGAATACACATAATTATAAATATTCCCAGAGCTATTAACATGAAAAAAGCTATTTTTCATGTGTTCACCGTGTTTGCCAGCGGTAACAAATCCCTCCTCACCGGTACTGAGGCCACAGGACAAAGCGCATAGACTCCAGTCATGTGCTCTAAGAGGGGGAATGTAGCCAATGTTCATGGAATCAAAATGAATTAAATAAAAAATCACAAATGTGTTCTTTTCATTGGTCTTTCTGTCCTTTCCCAAAACAAGATCTACAGCCAGAATATCTATAACTAAATCTATATTGACGTGTCTGTTATTTTATCTAAGCATTATTACTCATTTTTATTTTTTAACTGTTTCTAAAGATTTTATTTATTTATTTGAGAGAGAGAGAGAGAGAGAAAAAAAAAAAAAGCACGAACTGGGGGAGAGGCAGACTCCCCGCCGATCAGGATTCCCACACAGGGGCTTTAACCCAGGACCCTGGAATCATGACTAAGCTGAAGGCAGACGCTTCACCTGACTAAGCCACCCAGATGCCCCTATCTAAAAATTTTTTAAAGATTTATTTATTCATGAAAGACAGAGAGAGAGAGAGGCAGAGATACAAGCAGAGGGAGAAGGAAGCTCCATGCAGGGAGCCCGATGTGGGACTCGATCCTGGGATCTGGGATCATGCCCCGAGGCGAAGGCAGGGCTCAACCACTGAGCCACCCAGGCGTCCCCCTATCTAAGCATTTTTCAAAGTATTTTAACACACTATGTAACATGTGATTGATACACTTACACTAAAGCTTATTGTTTTCTTCATAGTTTATGTAATTTTCTCATAGCTTGTAAAAAAATAACCCTGTGTTGTTAGACTGAAATTAGAGGTATTCGTTAGATCTCATGACTCAATACAGAAATAGAGATGGATGTGGGTGTATGAATGCACATGTGTGCATATGTATACTTATAAATGCATACATGTACACAATAGACACGTGCATGAATACACACACACACACACACACACACACACACACACACACATCTATTTCTGATTCCCACCAGGAGGAATCCACTAACAGCTTTCTGGAGAAATGGCTGATTCCAGGCCTAGGCCAAGGAAAGGTACAAGAGGAGCCGGGCATGTCTCATCAGAGCATAGCGGGGATTGTGGCTTCTTATACAGGGACCAGCTTGAATGGCCTTCCGCTGGCCAAATCGAGGATAATTCCATCAAAGTAAATCATGACAATAAACCATTACAATCACTGATTAACACAATATTCTCTGAATCCCCACTGACATACATACATGAAGGGATCAGTAATTAAATGAGAGGAGAAATCTTCCTTATAGATGATGCAAACTAATAAATATAGAAGGAATAACAGAATTACAAAGTCCTCATTTAACACTTGTCATCATAATGATTATTTCAGGTAAGCATCATCATGTACGCTAATGTTAGCAGGTGAAGCTGTGAGTGATAATGAGATATTTACAAAGATGACCTCAAAGTACCTTCTCACATGATGCTTTTAAAGACAAAGGGAAAGCCTCGTAAGTGTGCAGTGGGAAAGCTGAGCAGACACCCTGCCCAAGGGGTCAAAGTTAACATCACTGGTTATGGGGCAGAGTGACAGGTGCACTTTCCTGGTAGGATGTGCTGTAACACCCACCACTGCCTCCATGGGCTCCAGCCAGGGAGCTGACGTGGAGCCCAAAAGCAGGGAAACATCAGATGGCACCCAGACGGAGGGGCCCTCTACACAGGACTGGTCTGTACCCTCCACGGTTCTGTGCCAAGAAACCAGACAGCTGGAGAAAGAGACAGTGACTGAGGTTACACAAGGTCTGGGGTTTCCTCTTGCCTGCAAGGGACACCATCGAGCTCAGAAAAGCCAATTAAGATCTATGAATCCTGTTATCTAACAGGAGTGTGTGAATGTCAATTTCCTGATTTTGAGGACTACATTCTGGTTTTGGTAAAGGAACACTTTTGTTTTTAGCAAATTCACAATGAAGTATTGAGGGAGTAAAGGGTCAACATGGCTGTAAAAGGTTCTGAGAAACTTTATACAGAAGGAGAGTAATGGAGGGAACATAAGAGACCCCGCACGTGGGAATACGTTACTGTTGGGGGATGTGGATAGAGGGTACACAGAAATTATTTTTACTATAGTCACAACTTCCCTGAAATTCTGAAATTATCTCAATATCAAAGTTAGTATGACCTTAGAAAACATCCAGATTACATTTACTGGCTGGTGCTCTGTATTTCATGAATGATCGAGGCAAGGTAGCCTGTGTTGTGTATCGGGTACTATGTGGCTCTGTGTGTGTCTGCGTGTGTGTGTGTGTGTGTGTGTGTGTGTGTGTGTATGACTAATGACCAGGACATGGAGGAAGGGGCCACCTCCCTCACAAAACCTGGGAGCTGGGAGCCTGCCCCACCTGCGGGCTACAGAGGCACAAGGGTGCCTTCC
Organism: Canis aureus; assembly: GCF_053574225.1. Taxonomy (NCBI): domain Eukaryota; kingdom Metazoa; phylum Chordata; class Mammalia; order Carnivora; family Canidae; genus Canis; species Canis aureus. The sequence goes on from NC_135612.1 coordinate 60,585,540, forward strand.
TCAGCAGGCTGCTCCCAGGTCCTCCTTCTCTCCCTTCCTGCATCCAGCATGCTCCAACTCCTGCCCCTGGCCCCCTTCCCAGCTCTGTTGCTGAAGCTCGTACAGGAGACCTGCCTTGTTTCACAACAAGGGCACAGTTTCCTCCTTTGTGTTTTAGCTTTGTCCCCTGCACCCACCCTACAGTCTTCAGCCTGCATAAATCTTACTAAGTACAGATTCTGGCCCAATGCTCATATTTTACAGGTGAATCTAAAAGCCGAGAGAATACAAAAGATGTAGTGTGATCCCACTGTGTGGCAGAACAAGGACTGGGGCCTGGAGGTGTGGACCCCAGTGGTATCAGGACTGTGAGTCCGCAGCCGGCTGCAGTCCATGTGTCGCTCCTAGCCACCCTCACAGGCCACCAGTGCATGGAACGAAGAACTCCAGGTTTAGTCTTTTCCCTGTTCCTGACAAAAATGGTCTTTTCTTTGAACAGAGTCTTTGAAACAAACTCCTATCTCCTATCAAGACCTACTAGACAACCTCACGGACCACCTTGATCATGGCTCCAAGAGACGGGCTCACTCCCTGTCCATCTACCACTACCATCACTGAGCATCCTACATCTGAGAAACAGAGATCACCCCAGCCTTCCCTCCAAAGCTTATGCAGCCTTGTGTCTGTATTCTACACAGCCCACATCCACAAGCTTTGGCGGTTCACACACCTGGTACTTGTGTTCAGGGTATGTGTGTGTGTGCGCGTCTTTGGGTCTTAATCATGTAAATGAACAAAAAGATAAAGAAAAGAAGGTCTGAATTAATAGTAGATAGAAAACAAATTAATAGTATAATAGATGAAAATCACAATTGGAAGTTTTCAGCAGACTGCTAAGAAACCAGTTTCAATTGCTTTTCTGCTTTAGTGAAAAAGAAGTTCCAGAAAAGCAGGCAAACATATAACAAATGTACACAAAGCTGCGGGCTCTTGGGAATTAAAGGTGTTCTTTAGTAAGGCACACAAGCCACTGTCTATAAACACCTGTTTGGGGCACTTGGGTAGCTCAGTCGGTTAGGTGTCCGACTCTTGATTTCAGCTCAGGTCCATGATGTCAGGGTCGTGGGATCAAACCCTGTGTTGGAATCTGTGCTGGGTATGGAGTCTGGTTAAGTTCTCTCTCTTCCTCTCCCTCTGCCCCTCTCCCCAGCTCCCACACATGTATGCACGCTCTCTCTCGAAAGAAAGAAAGAAAGAAAGAAAGAAAGAAAGAAAGAAAGAAAGAAAGAAAGGAGAAAAGAAAAGAAAAAGAGAAAGAGAAAGAGTAAAAACCCATTTCATCTGCAAAGTAGACCCCAAAGGGCAAGTTAAAGAAATACCATTGTTTCAAAGGTAGACCATACTCAGGGGGAAAAGGAGTTATTTTTCTGCTGCATTTAAAAAGCAGTGCCCTGTATGGAATTGCAGATCTAATCTCCATGCAAATGCACATGGAGGAAAGGAAGCCAGGAGGTGGTCTGGTGCAGGGTGTAGGAAGAATGGGCACCAGCTGTACATCCAGCACCACATGCAGAGGAGAAGGTGACAAAAGAGCCCAGCAGAGGCCACCATGGTGGGCAGGAAGGACGGTGCATGGTAGGCTAGAAGGATAGGATCAGAAGCCATGGTGCCCTGGGGAAAGCGGCAGGGCCATCGCTACAGGAACCATCTCTGAGCGTGACCTCGAGCAGCACCTTACCTCTAGCACGGCCACCTCCTGTCCATTGCGAAGCAGTCGGAACGTCAGGGGGTGTCTGGAGTCCAAGCCCGGAATCACATCACAGCCGCGGAGAGGAATAGAAACAATGTGGGTCTTGAGATCAGTCCTGTCCTTGTGGAAAATGAGCTTGTTATCCTTGACCCGGCACCAGCGCTCCCGCCAGCGGTTGTTGGAGAGCACGTTGAGATAGCCTGCAAGGGGACCGAGGTCAGATGGTTAGGGAATCCACCAAACCCCCACATGCCTGCAAATGCAGACCCATACAAACAGGAGCTGCGTGGTCACTACCTTCAACCAGCTTTGGGGGCTCTCATAAGGCAGACAGTCTACCCCAGAAGCCCCTAAGGTCTTTGCAGTGAGTAGTGTGTGCCAAGGAGCACTTGAGGATGGTGAATGGTTTTATGGGGAGCTGGGGTCTGCTTGGTAGGGCTGAGCTGTCGGTGTTTTCAGGGCAGGAGGGAAATGACAACATGATGGCCGTCCTCACATAACTGAAGCAATGAAAACAGGGTGGAATTTATTCTGAGTAGCTGCAAATGACACAGCCAGAGCAGAAGTTACAGGAAGGCAGATTCTGATATAACATGAGGAAAAACTCTGAAAATGAAAGCTTTGCAGGGAAGAGGCGGCTTTGGGAAGTGCCAAGTCCCTCACCACCAGATGCATTCCAGCAAATGATGGAAGGTCCTGGCATGAGAGTCCTACCAGAGACAAAGACATCCTGTTGGCTTTTCCTGCAGCCTCAGCTTTGAGATTTTGTCAGAAAGGTGAAGCCCACCCTGATGGGACTGATAGGCTTGGGTCTGAAAGCACACGTCTCTGACCCTGCATGACACCTTTACCGCTATGGGGAGATGTGTGTACCCCACATGGGATCCAATTATAAGAACAATGATCCTCATTTCTAAAGAAGATTCTCACTTCTCAGATATGAGAAACTGATCGTTCTCATTTGTCACAAACAAACGAACAGACAAGCACACAAAATGTGACCGAACAAGGCACGGAAACCAGATTTCACAGGGTGGCTGCTACTTGCACCCACTCCATAATGCTGGGAGACAACTGCCCCCTGCCGTTGAGATGGAGAAAGGGAATGACACGGCACATAAAACTCAGGTCAAAAAGGAGGAAATAAAACAAGGATTTCTAAATCATTCAGCCACCCTTTCAATTCATGCATGTGCACACATACACATATGCCCACAAGCACTGCTCAAAAACAAAAGAAATCCTCTCCAGTTCTGATGTGTATAATGCCTTTCCAAAGGGCTTGGGAGGATGCGTTTTGCTTCTCTCTACGTCTCTACCACACTAAGGTTCTGCATCTTACACACCTCACTGGCAATGGATAAAGGCTATGCAATGACATAAAACAAAACTCAGAACACGCAGGCAAGTTACAGGGCTTAATGACGCTTCCTACATTATAGATAAATATTTACTCAGTGAATTCACAAGGTGAACTCATAAAATGGCAATTCTCGTTTGGTTTGACATGACAGCAGTTCTACTGATAACCCCTAAACTGAGGCTCCACTGCTTCTCCTGGAGTTCAAGCTTTCATTTGGGGCCTAGATTGCTGTATTTGTAAAATAAGAAAAAAAGGGGAGAAGTTAGCCCATAGGCTCAAGCGTCTGGAAGCCAAGTCCCTTGTATTTGTACATTCAGGAGGGAGGTGCAGGGAGGGGGATGAGATGCTGGGGTCCAGTCAGAGGCCGAGAGGGCTCCTCTGTGAAGGAAGGGGTCACTCCTGAACCCCCCCTGTGACTACTACAGGCCACCTGACAAAGCCTGACCTGAAGCTCTTTTAAAAGTTGACAACAGCAAATAGAGAGTGGTTATTTTCATTCTATAAAATACTATTTGTAAATGGCATAGTTCTCATATGTTTATTCTTAAAAAAAAAAAAAGAAGAAGAAAGAATGTTCTACTTAAAAACATCTAGGCAGCTATAACATCTGACCCACATAGTGGCCATCAGAACCACGGACAGCTAGGCTCACAGTACCATGTGAAAGCACAGAAACACACGGAAAGCCCTCTTTTTTAGATGTTTATGAGATGACTTAAACTGTACCCACCACTGGTGTGCTGAGCATGAGCCAACATGCAGGACCTTGAGCCAGATGTGATGGTGCATCTAAGAGGAAGCAGGCAGCATGCAACTAATCTCCAGGAACTTAGTGGACACGATAACGATAGGGAACAAATTCACAAGGAAGTCCTGAGCTCCAGAGCACCAGCAGATGCTGTGACTGGGGCTGGCAGGAGGGAGACCCACCTGTGCCCGAGTGGTTCAGGGATGGGGTGCCCTCATCAAGGGGCAGGGGCTTCTTCCATAGGCCTGGAGAAGAGGGAGCATGAGAAACAAAGGCTTGAAACATCCCACAACTGGATATACGAACCTCGGAAACTACAGTAGGACCCTGGTCTTGATGCACAAGGTGCTGGGGAAGTGAGAAGCTAGGATATTTACAGAGAAATTTAAGCAGCAAGACCTGAGAGCAGCGCTGACTTAACAACAGTGACCACATTCCCTTTAAGCATGCACGTGACTTTCTATTATAGACCTCGGCACTTGGGGGCACTCTGGCTCAGGAGCACCCCTCCGCAGTGTGGAGGGGGGCAGTTTTCCAGCATGCTCCACTAATGGGAGGGTGGGGGTCGGGGGTCGTCTCTGGAACAGGTCAAGGCACTCTCATGATATTTCCTTCCCTGAATGAACCTGGCCCAAAGTCACCAATGCTATGAATTTCTTGACATTTGAGTCACAAAAGGAATGATTATATTGGACAAATCCTCCTTTTACTGAGGATGTGATATAGGAAATTACCATATTTTTACAGCTTCCTACATTTATTTTCAGTCCTCAAAGGGAAAAGCAAATAAGAAAATGACAGTGGATGAGAAGCACATTTCTACAAACAGGAAAGCCCATGGTAACTGGCTTCTGCTGCCAGGCCTGCTGCCCTTTGGTCTTCTCTGAAAGGGGTGGCCTAAAGTTCGTATCTTCTGGGTAGGGAGCACAGGGAAATGGCATCTGAGTCACAGGGCAGGTTCCCATGGCCCCTGACACTCGGACAGAGTGGGTGGGGACACGGATCCCAATGGGCCCGAGTATTTCAGCCAGAGCACACAGCCACCGCCAGGTGGTGCCAAAGTGCAGCCAGGCTGCTGGCGAGTGGGGACAGAGGGGTCCTCCAGCCCAGCGAGAGCCCTATGCCCACCCAGGCTCACCAGCCCACCCGGGGCAGTTCCACCAACTGCATGAGGCAATTTCAGTGCAATTTGATTTCTTTCTGGATCCCACTATCATGTTATGTGAGATGTTACTGGATCTTCACAGTTTGGTAATGTCAGTTTGACTTTTTGAGATTATTCTTGCTCCAAATTCTAAGATTTCTTGCAAAACCATGGTAAGAGGCTTAGGGTTTCATTAGAGCTATAAAAGTAACTTTATAGGCCCGAGATTAAACAAACACAAGGGCAGAAGGGGGTTAGAAAGACACAAACACTCTCTCATTCAGCTGTTAGGATCTCTGGTGTCTCTGGCCTCAGTGCCAGCTGCTTTCAAGTTCAAGCAGCTGCAGAAGAACAGGCAGAAGTGGGGCCAAGTGTCCACTGAGTTCCCCTCTGTAGGGTGGGAAACGTGGTGTCAGCCTGCCAGGCTCTGGTCCTGCTCTTGAGAGGCCTCAGCCCAGCGTGATGGCTGGTTTCATTTGGTAGGCCTCGATTTATAGTCAGCTGGGAGGAAACAACTGGGGAAAGTGGGGAGAGGGTATCAGAGGTGACAATGTTGCCAACGGCTGAATCCAGTCCCACCGGTGCCCGAACCCCACCTGACCGCCTTAGGGGCCTGTCCTCCAACAGGCTTGTGCCCAAGAATGAGGGTGCCAATGCCCCAGCACTGTGACTTATACCAAGAACACTTTCTACCTCCTCGATCGAAGGTCGCCTGATTTTTTGTGAGGCTGACTGTGATACAAGGTAAGAGGTAGGCAGCTTCCCTGTACGTCCACTAAAAAACAAAACAAAACAAAACAAAAAAACACTATTGCTGCGAAAGTCACAAAGTCACAGGACAGTCGAGCTAGAAGGGGCCCTGGAATACCCAGCAAGGCCCTCAAACTAGCTCAGGTTATGCTGCCTCATAGAGACCTCGTTCCACCCGGCTCCCGTATTTCTTATTACCCATGCCATGCACCCAGCACTGCCCTCACGCTGCCTCGAATAGGTCTGTGTGCTCAAGTTTTTAAAAACAAGCACATCAGATGAACAAATGAGTAATGACAGCAACCATTTGCTGAGCATGAATTATGACTTATTAAGCCCAGAGTTTAGCGTTCAAGATTTTTATTTTAATTTCCTTAGGAAAACAAGGTAGGTACAGGCCCATTTCACAGAGGAAAGACCTGAGGCTCACGGAGGTAATCCGATCTGCTTAAGGTAATTCATTCTCTCAGTGAACTGGTGGAACTGCCCTTGTCTGCCAGGCTCTGTGCTGGGTGCTGGGGCACAGCTGGGGTGCAAGGTGGCTCTGCATCTTGTCCCAGAAGGCAGGAGAGAAAGCTGCAGAACTGGGCCGAGGCAAGACCGTCAGCAGCTCTGAACTGAGCAGCAGCACAGGACACTGTTTTCCCAGCTCCCACCTGCCTGGAGGGCGCAGAGAAGGCAGCCGATCAGGAGGCTACTGTGCTGGTCCAGTGGGGCACAGACGGGGGAGAGGACATGCGTTTCCTGACAACAACCATGGAGGTCATAGGCTTGTAAGCACCAGGGAAAGGCAAATAGAAGATCCTTCCTTGCTCATGGGTCTGGCTCACATCTCAAATCATAGCATGCACATGTCTGAGTGCAGCGCTCACCCAGCCAACGCTCAGCATCACCACAGGGTTCGGGGCAGGAAGAAGCAGTGCTATGGGGCTTGCGGGGCTGACCCTGTCAGCTGGCCAGGGAACTCACTGCCCCTCCCCACTCGCCAGTGTGGGGGTGCCCAGAGAAACCATCTCCTACCACCTCTCCCCAACACACGGGTTTTTATTATGCATCTGTTTCTATTATGCACCTGCCCAATTACGTTTCGCAGAAAATCTGAACTTGAACCCAGGTCTCTGTTGCTCCTGGGAGCGATCTTCTAGCAGCACGCCCCCCTCTGGCCTGGCCCCTCCGCTCAGGGGCAAACAGCTGCATGGCCACAGCTCAGCATGGTCAGAGTCTTGGGCCCTTAGCTAGCTAACACTTTCTGCCTACAACTTTGCAGCTGTACCAAAATAATTGAGAATAGTCATTTCCCCCATTCCTTTCTCTATAGATCCCTTCTCTGGCCCTGGGACCCAGCGAAAATCTAGATGACAATTTCAAATCTTACGGACAGAGGAAGTTCTCTTAATAGACACAAACAATGTCCTCCGAGCAGTTTGGTGGAAATCCACACGTGTAATTATAGCCCCCAGATTCCCCCTTCCTGCACACGGAGCAGCCAACTATGTTTCCAAGAAAGTGCCAGCAACAGGATTTCCTGCAGTGCCCGAGCACCAGCAGTGAGGCTGTTTATGAGGGGTTATGAGCGGGCAGATGCGGAAGGCGGGGGCAGAGCTGGGTCAGCGGGCCTGCTTCCCCACCACCGCTGCTCCCAGCTGTGCAGCTTAGAGCAGGCCACGGCCTCCCAGGCTCAGTGCACTGTTTGTAATGGGGTCTGGACCCCAGAGTCTCCCCACATTCCACACAAATGTTTCTACTTCTTCTGCTGACCTAGAGCGATTTAAAAGACAAAAACTGGGGGTGGGGGGTGCCAGGGTGGCTCAGTCAGTTGAGTGTCTGACTCTTGGTTTCTGCTCAGGTCATGGCCTCAGGATCAGGAGAGTGTAGCCTGTGTCAGGCTCCACGCTCAGCAGGGAGTCTGCTTGAGATTTTCTCTCCCTCTCTCCCGCTTGCACACGCACACACTCTCTCTCTCAAATAAATAAATAGACCAAAAAAGAAAAAAAAAAAAAGACAAAAATGAAGCTAAAAAAGCAGTTCCCTTTGTTGGATAATTTCCTGTTTCCATTTATAATCCCTAACTGCCCTCCAGGGCCAACCCAAGGGAGAAACAATCCCACACCACCAAGGGCTTTTGTGGCACCAAGAAAGGCAGAGGCGGAGATAAAATAGCACCCTGGCATCAACGAATTCCTGTTCTTCCTTCTGCTCCCACCAGGCTAGAGCCTTGTGTGGTCTGCTGTAATGTCAGCCCCTCAAAGCCTAGGCCCCATCCCTTCTGCTGTAACCTTAGCCCCTTTAGTTAGGGTCCCATTTCCCCTGCTGTAACCTCAGCCCTCTGGGCCTGGGCCCCGTCCACTCTGCTATAACATCAGCAAGGTGAAACTCTCTCTTTTATGTAGGGTAACAGAAAGAGCTTCAGTCAGCCTGCTTCTAGGACTACTACCTACTGCCATTTGACTAGGGACAGATGCAGGGGCCCTTGGTCTCCTTTTGGTAGCATTCTGCTCCCAAAAGTCCAGAAGCGGCCACTTCACCAGGCCCTCCCCGCCGTCTGCCCAGCCAGCTTCCCCTGTACAGACACTTCTGCATCACCACCCAGGGTAGCCAAGGCTTGACAAAGGACATGACTCTACCAGGCCTTGAAGTCTCACGTGTGCATTTTCCTAGAACCACAACCATCACAGCCAGAGGGAGCTAGGACCTCACCTGGACCTATCCTCAGGGTGCAGCACACACCTGGCTCCTGCAAGCTCTGGCACCCAGCCAGCTCTGTAACCCACCCCCTCCACTGTAGCGCTAACTCTTCTGTTGTCCTCCTGGCATAGCTCACACCCTGGGACAGGGCAGCTGTTGGATTAATTTATCTTTGTCTATATGGCCAACTTGGGCACTTGGGACCGTGTATCCCCCCATATAAGGCCCCCATACCTTGGGCAGACAGGGTGCACACTTGTGCTCATTGAGACACAGGGGTGAGTAGAGCAAGTGTGCAGAAGGAAGAGACCAAGGACCTGCCCTGACAGAACACTGGCCGTGCCGCTGGAGTGCACGGGCACCTAGGCCCACCTCGATTCCTAATAGAGGCCAAAGCCCTGCGGTCTGGCTTTGAGTGTTGTTCTCCAGCAAAGGACTGCTTGGTGCCTGAGGAAATGGGTGTCTGTACAACCGCCACCACTTCCCAGCAGCCCCCTGCCCATGCCTCCACCTCACTTGGGTCCCTGGGAGACGCTCCCGCTGCCCTGGTTTTCCTCCTCTTCATCACCAGGAGGCACTGCATGTCTCTCCCTGTGATCCCTCTTTCAGACCCGCCTCTGCCACACAAGCGATAGCCCTGAGAGGGCCGGGGCCACATCGTGGGTGCCCACCCTGTCCTGGCAGGGGCACCTGCTCAGAAAGGACTTCAGGTGATGGGCTGATGATGGGATGGTCCATCAGGCTGTACTTGCTTGAAATTGAGGTTTGAGACATGCAGCCCGCCAGGATGCTTGTTCTACCGGTGTAGCCCTGGGAAAGCGCTGTCACCCCATGCACATGCTATGCTCCACACTACCTCCTCCTTCGCTCACCAAGTCCTGTGCATGTGTCCCAGTTTAGAAACGTTTAAAAGGAATTTGGGAGAACTTCATGGGATCAAAGAAAGAATTTGTTTTTCATCTTGAAAGAACCTCAGAGATCATTTCAAACCCCTGCAAGATCTTTTATTAATAAGCAGTAAAAATGTAGTACATTTCCCGCCATTCTGAGGATCACAAGTCTGTCTTGAAAGAGCCCAGCAGATGCAAACGCAACTCCAGAAGAGGCCATGCACTGGATGAGCGCCGTTCATACCCAAGCACCCTCCGTCTTACCACAAGTGGGGACATCCTCCTCTGCTGATGAGGTCTGCTCATCTGTTGATGGCTTTTTCTTCCCCAAGCCAATGATCTTGGTGATCTTCTTCCCAGTGACTTTAGACACTGTGCCCTTGGCCTCTGATTTGGAACTCTTTTTCCTCTTAACTGTCAAGAAAATGGTGAAAATGAGAAAGTGTATTTCAATTACAGACTATAACCTAAGACAATAATAATAAAGCATAAAGCATAGTCAGTCCTATTTTCTTCAATTTTCATTGCTTGAGCACCTGCTATGTGCTAGCTATCAGTGTAAACATAAAGGAGGACAGCAGAAAACAGGCATCCTGAGGGAACACATGTTCTAGAGTAGGCTAAGAGCAGATACACATGTGTGTGTACATGTGTACCCATGCATGCATGCACAGGCATGCACGGAGGAGGTCCAATGGCAGCCAGGCCCGTGCAGAGATCTATAGTGGGTGACACGGCAGAGGCACTGGGCGGTTGGAGGAACCTTCCGAATGGGCAACCTTCCAAATTTTGAGCTGGGAGCTGGGTGACAAGGTAGCGGCTGTGCAGAACCCAAGGAAGAACCTTCTGGGCAGGAAGGACATCAGCCAACACAAAGGCCATGAGGCTGAAAGGAGCTGGACACGTCTGAGGAACAGAAAGAAGCAGTGTGGCCACACCCTGGCCAGTTCAGGGAGGGGATGAGAAGGGAAAGGGGGACCTCAGTCTTCCCCAGCCCCAGGAAGCCCTCCAGCAGCCCCGTGCCTGTCCCTGAGACATGCATGCAGCTCTGCCCTCTCCAGAACTCTCAGCCCATCATGGTCTGCTTTAGCCTGCAGAGCATTAAATTATGAAGTCACATCCAATATATCAAATTCACAAACATTGTGCCTTAAGATGATTGCTGGCTTCCTTTGGGAAACTGGAAGGTCTGGCAACTCTGGACCCCCATTTGGAATCTCGAGATCAGATGGTGCGTGAGTGTGCACGGAGGACCTGGGGGCAAGACCCTTCTTCCCACAGTAACTCTGCAAAGGGACAGGTCACTCATCCCCATCATCCGAGGCCATTATGTGCCTGGCTCCTTGTGGAGGCAAGGGGCAAAGGCCACTTCTCAGGCCACACAGAACACTGGGACATCCAGGAGGGTCAAGTGCAGCTTCACTATGGAGTGGGGTAGGCAGGAGAGGGGCTCCATGGGCCCCAACAACCCTCCTGGTGTCTCCCTCTCCAGGGTGACTCCCACCTCCCAGTCTATAACCCACAGAGCATCACAGCCCCTTGAGAAAATATAATGAGGCAGGAACTCCTTCCCCTCCTGCTTAGCCCATGACCATAAGAACACAGCATAAACAGCCACAGGATAATGTCAGAGAGAGGGGCCCTTGGACATGGAATTACAACCCTGGACCTCATTCTTAAAGCCCCTGTGATACAGATGACTCGCTCTACCTCATGGCGGGGGTGGGGGAACATCCTCTCTCTTCCAGTCTCACTCTGCCACAGCCACCACCAGCAGAACACGAGGTGCAGGCCCACATACCCACCCCTGCCCCATCTGCTCTCACTCTCCTGAGCCCCGCAGACTAGGGGCCATCACGAGCTCAGTCACTTGATTTTCAGCCTGTCTCTCTCTCTAGAAACAACAGCTGACAGAAGAGAAGCTATGCCTAGTTTCTGGGTAAACACAGTGTTTGTTCCAGACTGAATGAAGTGCCCTCGGAATCCCTATGTTGAAGCCCTAACCCCAATGTGGCTATATTTGGTGATGGGGTCACATGAGGTCATAAGGGTGGGGGCCTGATCCAGCAGGATTAGTGTCCTTTTTAAGAGGCTGTGAATGCAGAAGAAAGGCCACCTGAGGACACAGAGGGAGGCGGCCATTCGCAGGCCAGGAAGAGGCCTCCCCAGCAACCAGCTCTGATGGCAGCACCATCTGGGGCTCCCGGCTGGCAGTACCGCGAGAAATAAACATCTGATGTTTAAGGGCCCAGCCTGTGTCTTGTGAAGGCCTCACGTGATATAGAAGCATGGAGCGCAGAAGGCCACTCGCGCCCCTTACAGTCTCCCAATACCCACCTACCCTCTCTTTTCAAATGAAGCATGAAGAACCTGCCTTAACCTTAGTGGGAAGGCACATTCCCCCCAGTTGCCCCCAGACATGGGGATCTGCCGTTTGGATGGCTGTGTCGTTGTGCTTTCAGCGTGGCCATGCCAGAAGTGAAAGCTGCCGTGGACGGTCCCTCTTAGCTTTTCTGAAAGAGCCTCGAGACCATCTGTGACCATAGTCCCGTTCAGGCTAAGCTCTGAAAGGAAGGTGTTCCCAGCATTCCCTGGAGGCCCCCTTTTGCAGAGCTCAGGGGGCAGGCGGACCACTTCTTCACAGCTCACGGCTCAAGGTTACGTTTACTTCCAACTCTACTAGCAGTTGCTCCTATTTGGAAAGCCCCTGCTGGAGCATGACTACAAAGAAAAGAGATCATACTTTTAATTCCTTGAAGGACCACTGATTAATTTTTTGCAAAAGCGGAAGTATGAGACTCCTTGGAAGAAAAACCCAAAGTATGGAGGAATGTGAGACTATGTTGACGCTATTTACTACACAAAAGCAGAATCTGGCCCATGCAACAAATCATGAAGAAACTCCCGAAACTCAGAACTCTCAACTGAAGTCAGAGGGCAGGAAAGCCCCAGGAGTCCAAACAGCACACACTGTGAGCGCACGGTGGGCAGTGAGGGACAGGCCACCAAAGCAAAGCTAACTCCTGGCATTTTTAAAGCCATAACTATCATCAGCGCGGACCCATCCCTCTGGCCAGCAGAGTCTCTGAGCCATGGTATGGCTGGGATAAGGGGAGCTGTGCTGAAATCTCTCAACTGCAAAAAGCTCTAGTGTGAGCAGCAGGAATAGATGCTAAGGCAGAAGCCAGGAGGAATTTAAACTATTGGCCTCCTTCAGCAACCACTCAGGGAGTGTCTGCTACACGCAAAGCAGAACAATTTTGAATCCAGGTCACCTTCCTTGTGAAAAGGAAGCAGAAGGATTTTAGATACAGGTGTATTCTCCAATGCATACATCCATTCGTATCATCCTGTGAACCTGATTTCCAATAGGGACCAAAAGAGGAAAGAGACCCAACCAAAGAGCCATGGCTGCTGCACCCCAGCATCTGAGTAGGAACCTGAGATTGCAGGTTATTCTGATTCAGAGCAAAACTTAGCTCTCCTGGCTTTGATTACACCTAATCAAAGCCCATAGAAGACACACACGATGCCTTCCCCTGAGTGACTTCTGACAGAGATTGCTGAAATTGCACTCGGACGAGACGCAGTTAGAGAATCACATGGGCAAAGGCAGAGGTCGTGACCTTTTGGCATGAACCTTGTAATAACACAATAGTCTTGGTTATTTGCAGTTAGAGAATCACATGGGCAAAGGCAGAGGTCGTGACCTTTTGGCATAAACCTTGTAATAACACAATAGTCTTGGTTATTTGCCTTTCAAGATTCTATGGTCTGGGTTGCTGTTTGGTGGAAGGGGGCCTCACTTCAGAGCTGGGAGGGGCCTGCTCTATTCTGGCGAGGGAGCGCAGATGAGCTGAGTGGGCAGACCGCTCCCCTCGGAAGCCGAGGTCACAGGGCCAGGAGCACACAGGCTGTTGGCTCTGCACAAAGAATCTTCCCCATGACCCACAAATCCCACCCTCCTCTCAGCCCACACACTGGGAAGGAAAGTGAAAGCCAAGCCACGGACCAGGATAAGCTATATGCAAAACACGTTGATACAGGACTTGGACTCAAAATATATAAAAAACTCTCAGAAGTCAGTAAATATGAACAAAATCCAATAAAAATAGGGGCAAAGATTTGGGTAGACATTTCATCAGATGATATATGGTTGGCAAAAAAAAAAAGCACATTAAAAAAGGTTCAAGATCCTTAGTCTTTAGGAAAATACAAGTTAAAGCCACCATTACAGAGCACTATATGCCCATTAAAATGACCAGAATAAAAGAATAAAACAAAATGACATTAGCAAGGTGGTGAGAACACCCATGGCCCTCAAATTCCACCCCTAGATATTTATCCAAGAGAAACGAGATACACGTTCATGCAAATCCTGTTGAGTGTCTAGAATAGCTGTATGCACTACTGCTTAAACCTGGAAACACCCAGCTGTCCTTCAGTAGGTGAGGGGATACCTAAACTGTGGCCCATCTGCACCCAGGAAAGCAGCCTGGCCACATAAAGGAACAGACTCCTGACTCACACTACAATGTGGGTACATCTCACGTGCACCATGCCGGGGAAAGCAGCCAGACCCAAAGGCCACAGACTGTCTGATTCCATGTCTAAGACATTCTGTAAAGGATGGAAAACAGAGTGGGTGCTACCAGGGGTATGGGGGGACATTTTGGGGTAACGGAAATGTCCCACATCTGGACTGTGGTGAGGGTTACACTCCTGTGTCTGCCAAAGCTCAAAGAACTGTGTGCCAAGAAGTGTGGATTTTACTGGACATATATGCCTCGTAAAGCTGACTTAGAAAAAAGAATTCAAAATCCAAATGCTCATGTTCACAGCAGCATCATTCACAGTAGCCAAAACATGGAAGAGCCCAAGGGTCCACAGGATGGGTGGATTAACGCGATGTGGTCCATCCAGAAGACGGAATGCTATTCAGTCTTAAAAGGAAGGACATTCTGATACCCAACACCATGTGGACAGACCTTGAGGATGCTGTGCTGAGTGAAACAAGCCGGTCACAAAGGGACAAATGCTGTAAGACTGCGCTCATATGAGCTTCCTTGAGTCCTCAGATTCATAGAGACAGGAGGTAGAGTGGAGGGCGCCACGGGCTGAGGAGGGGTCGAGGAAGCTAGTGTTTATGGGCACAGACTGGCAGTTTTCCAAGATGAAAAGAGCTCTGGAGCTGGACGATGGGACAGCTGCCCAACATTGTGAACATCCCTAACAGTGCTGAACTGGACACAAAGGGACTGAGAATGCAAACTGTATGTTAACGTGTATTTAACCACAACTTTAACAAGTCATTTTTAAATGAAAGTGAATAAAGACATTTCAGAACATCATTTTTAAAAAGATTGCAAACCTGTGAGGCTGGCCTCCTCGTTTCACAGACGGGACACTGGCAAGTGGCCTCTGACAGCAGGAAGGCTTGCCTGGGCTCTGGGGCTGAGCAAAGGTGGCATGGGGTGGGCATGCAGGCTTCCCATCCCACTCATCCACCTCCTCACAGCAAATTTTTCTCAGTGATAAATCAGGTAAGGAAATAAGCTGCCAGAGGCCTGGAAGTTAAAATATAAACAGGGCACACCTGGGCCAGGGTTCAGTAGGACGGCAGGTTAAGACACGCGGAGTTCTCATCAACCAAAGGGGTTTCTCTGTGCTTCCAGCATATGACACCGGGTGATGCCAACTACATCACTGAACTTCCAAGGAAACTTGTCACACAAAGTCCATAGAGCTGGACACATTTTATATTTTCTTTTCTTACTTTTGTTTTTGTGTTTTGGGCATGAGCAGAACTCACCTTGTTCTTTTCCATTACACACAGTGATGCCATTTTCTGTAACACCCTCTCCATCAGAGCTGGGTCTCTCAGAAGACAGTTTCTGCGAGGGTAAAAAGGATTAAGTTATTCTCACAGTGGGTCACACTGGCCAAGGGATCAGTACAAAGTGATCTCTGAGGTGAAAGGAAGTGTGGTTGAGTCCACGACCATGCACAGAGGCCAGGGTTCAAGCACAGACAGGCTGCCAGCCGGCTCACTACTCAGCTTCAGAAACAGCAGAGGAACGAAGGGCAGACTCACTGGGGCACTACTAACACACACTCTGGCCCCTGCTCCATCTCATCCAAATCACTTTTTCTTGCAAGTAATTTTGAAAAAATATTAAGATTACAAAAAAAATATTCCCTTCACCAAGCCATGTCATCCTTCCAGAAGGAAAGAGCCCATCACCTGCTCAACTTTCCCTGTCGCCGGCCAATAATTGGGTGAGGTCAGATATCTGACCATAACAGACACACTCCGAACATATGCAGACAGGCCACTGTCAAAACTGCCCCAGGGCGCACCGGAGTACCTACAATAGTTTAGCCCTGGTATCTGATTGTAGGAACCATGACTAGGATTCTGAGCTGGCAACTGGAGAAGAGATGTTGCTTAGAGCTGGAATCCTCCATTCTGGGGGAGAACTGTGGCATCACAGTGGAGGACATGAGCTTGGACAAACCCTCCTGGTCCCACACATCACAGCCCAAAGGCACAGAGCTTGGCCAACTAGAGACCAATGGACTATCTGCACGATGCCAGGGCACCAGGGAACATGCCCCATTATCCACTCATGAGGGGTCCGAGTGGTATTGTCCAAGGATGGCAGGCAGGGGTTTGTGATCCCACAGTGGCACGGGGAAGAGCTGCAGGCTCTAGTGGGGGCCTATAGTGTGCCGAGTCCCAGCGAAAGAATAACCAAAGGCCACCACTGCCCCAGCTCTTGGGCCAGGAGACTGGGGTCTGGGTTGGCAGGTCTGGCCAGGTGCTAACAGGGTAGTCAGAGAGAACAGCCACTGCCCATGGGGAATGGGAGCTCTGACACACTGTCGATAGCACAGGGTTTGGGAGCAGCCTGTCTGGAAAGTGATATGTTTAAAATATGAATCAAAATTGTAAGAATATTTCCACTGTTTGGTCTAGTAACCCAGCTTCTGGGAGTCTCTTCTTAGCTAACAGAGACACAGTGAAGTCTCGTGTGCGAGACACCAAGGACCATGCTGTTTTAAACTGTCCGAAGGGAGAGGACGGGACGGGGGTGATGGGTACAGACCCAAACAATAGTAGAGGCGCATGGATCTGGTGTTACACACCTGCTGAAAATGCAGAAGTGCCTGCTCCTTATTACAAGTTTTCAAAAGCCTGGAACATTGCTAATAGCATACGGGTAACAGATGGAAAGGCAGTGTAAGCAATTGATGCATCAGACCACTCAAGCTGATTTAACACGCAGTGTTGTGGGGAGCTGCCTCCTCTGTGCAGTGGACTCATGAGGGACTTCTTTCCTCCTGTTTCTTTCTCTAGACTTTCTGAGTTTCTACAGCGAGCAGGCATTGGTTTTGAAATCAAGAGAAAAGGGATGCCTGGGTGGCTCAGTGGTTGAGCATCTGCCTTTGGCCCAGGTCATGATTCCAGAGTCCTGGGATTGAGTCCCATGTCCAGCTCCCCTCAGGGAGCCTGCTTCTCCCTCTGCCTGTGTCTCTGCCCCTCTCTCTGTATCTCTCATGAATAAATAAATAAAATATTTAAAAAAAAAATAAATCAGGAGAAAAATGAATGGGCCTGCTGTGTCACAATGTCTGGGTGAGGCCTGCGAGCTTAATTTAATGTGTCCATCCATGTGAAAGAGGCTGGTGGATGAGACTAACACTGAAGTCAGTGGACTGTGAGTAAGCAGACTGTCCATGACAGTGTGGGTGGGCCTCACCCCATCAGTTGAAGGCCCACATAGAACAACAAGTCCACCTTCCCCAGCAAGAAGGGATTCTCCAGAAGGCTGCCTTCATCTGCACCACTGGCTCCCCCAGGTCTCCAGCCCACAGACCCACACTGTAGATTTTGGACTTTCTAGCCCCCATAATCACATATGCCAATTCCTTATAATAAATCTCTTTGTATGTATATATGCAGTACTTCTGTGTATCTGTGTACATGTTTACATACAACATATATAACATTTTACATTTAAACTTTATATGTACTTGATAACACACACACACACACACACCCTGTCAGATCTGCTTCCTTGGAAAACTCAGGCTAAAACAAGAATAGACAAAAAGGATCTGTTCACAGAGGCAAGAATGAGACAGAGAGGACTCAGAAGGCTCCTGGTCCACAGAAGCCCACAGAACCCACATGACCTCCACAAAAATGAGACTGGTGCACACAGACATAGAAAGCATGGCTGGAGAAGGCCAGGCATGGCACACAGCAGTGATGGGTTTACACAATCCTAGCAAGAAAGGCCAGCCCTCTATCCCCACCACTGGGATCTCGTTGTGTCTTCCAACAAGCAAAATGAATACAGAACAGAAAGGGACAGGGAACGTATTCTGGTCTGTTGGGAATAAACCTTTGGGATCTTGCTTAGGCAGTGCCTATTGTATTCCAGACATACAGAGACCAACGTGTGGAGTTCCACTCTGCCCCATGATGGCTAAGTAACCTACACACCTAAAATCCTTTCACACTTTTAAACTCACTTTTGTATCTAAAGCTGGGGATGATCAAACCAAACACATAGTCTGTAAAATGACTAAGTCAAGCTTCATATAGAGCATGAACTTGAAATGCAGAATCAGCAGGATTGCAATTTTTTCTCCAACTCTCAGTGCAAAAATTCCCAGAGAATGTTATCAAAATTTTGAGGGAGGCCTAAAGCATTCCTGGGAAGAAAGACGCACTTACCTTCTCCAGCTCTGTCTTGTGCACTGGGGAGCTTGATGGGGGTGGGCCTTCTGAATCCGCCGGCCCACTGCAGCCACTGTAGACATCTCGGATCACCTACAATAAAGTGCAGACATGTTGGAGCACTCTCGGAGGCAGGGATGCTTGCATAAGGGGCTGAAGCTAGAATGAACAAGCAGAGGCATACAGTATGGTGGGAAAATCTGTGGGCTCAAAAGCACTTGGCTTTAAGTGATGCCAGGTGCTCATTCATTCACTCATTCATTCACCAAATGTCTCTCTGATCTTGGTATTGACACAGGTTTTGGGATACAGGGAAATCGCAATGCCTTGCCCTCATGGGGCTTGCATTCCAGCATAAGTGTGGTATTATGGTGAACAATGAGCCTTACCCAAACACAAAGGTAAAGTAAGACAGCAATAATTGATAATAACACTGGAAGGTGATGTTTAACAAAGAGGAAATGGCTAATTTACAAGATTGAGAGGCCTCACTGAGGGATGCCTGGGTGGCTCAGTGGTTGAGCATCTGCCTTCGGCCCAGGGCGTGATCCTGAAGTCCTGGGATCGAGTCCCACATCAGGCTCCCTGCATGGAGCCTGCTTCTCCTCCCTTTTCCTATGTCTATGCCTCTCTCTGTGTGTCTCTCATGAATAAATAAATAAAATCTTAAAAAAAAAAAAAGAGGCCTCACTGGGATGACCTACAGGCTGGGAGTCAAATGCTCAGAAGGATGTGGCCCCATGAGGAACCAGTGGATAAGGCTTCCAGGCAGAGAGCTAACTGGTGCAAAGGTGCTATGGTGGATGTGAAGTGCTTAAGGATAACATCTGGTGTTGGGGGACAGAAGATGGTGGGAGGCCACCAGGAGGGTGGCTCAGTGCTTTCAGGCCCAGCAAGGAGCCCGGGAGCTACAGGATTGACTTTCTGGGAGGTGGTATGGCACAGAGGCCAGGAGCACAAGCCACAGAGCCTGAATGCCTGAGTTCTCATCCCACCCTTCACCTGGGGCAAATTTAATTAAATGCTCTGTGCTCCAGTGCTCCTGCCTACAGAGCACAGACACATTGGGTCTCACTGGGGACCGTACATGGTCTGAGACAGTGCCTGAGAGGTGGGGAACATGGCACTGTTAGAAATTGTAGACAGCACTGGTGCTACCAATGGAGGATAGCAGACAAAAACTAAGAAGGGAACGAGTCAGCCCCAGGGGCAGTGCGGCCCGGTGTGATGGCAGAAGGGAATGAACCAGTGGCTTGAGGACGATTCTAGAGAAGAACCAGCAGGCCCTGCAGGTGAGTTATGTGGGGCAGGAGGGAAGTGCCACCTCCAAGGCAGCTGGGTGCTGCCACTCAGATGGAGTAGGCAGAGAGAAGCAGTGGGTAGAGGAGAAGTGAGGTGGGTGAGTTCAGAGAAAAAGGCACGCTTCCAGGCAAAGCTGGAACTAAACTAGGCAGTTAGGGGAGAAGAGGCTCTGCTTCCAGCCCAGGAGGGAGTGAGTTGCCAGAGGGAAGACAGAGCAGAACGCAGGTCCAGGATAAGGACCAGAGCCGGTCAGTACGTGGAGCAGAGCCAAAGGAGAGAGGCCAGTGCAAGAATGAGCTGGAACAGCCAGGGAAGCGGGGGCGATCCAGGAGGGTGCAGCTCCCAGGAGCAGGGAGGAGGAGGGAGACACAGCCCAAAGGCACAGGGGCGCCTCTGAGAAGCCCCTCAGCTGCGGGGGAGGGATGGCGGAAGCTGGCTGGAGGAGATGAGCAGAGGAGAATTTCCAGAGGCAGCAGGAGGTAGGATCTGGAGAAGGCAGGAAGACACAGAAAGGCCAGTGTATTTAGTGGCAAGGGTTTGAGGACGCTTCTGTCTGGCCAGTTCTGTTTTCTCAGTGAAATGTGAGGCCAGAACATCAGCTACTAGTTCAAAGTCCCAACCTTGCTGAGCCTCCATTTCCTTACTAGCAAAGGAAGGAGTGTCAAGATGACCTGCCCTGCTATGTCACTATGGTTAAATTCAGAGGAAATGAGACCCTCTATGCAAAGTGCCTAAGCCAGCACCTGGCACATGGTGGCTGCTCTGGTCACCAAATCATTATCACTATGAGTGTCCCCACCACTGATTTCAAGGGCTCAGAAAGGATCCTGCCCTAGACTGACAGGGATGGGGGTCCACGGTACGGTGCTCACAGCCCCCCCAAGGTCACCACCCATTGTCCTTGCTGTCACTACTGAGCTCCTACAGTGAGCTGGGCATGGTTCTGATCGCTGGGGATATACAATGAACAGGACAGCTCGGGGTTCCCGGGGCGGCGGAACTGGCATGCTGGTATGTGAGAAGTTAGCAGGCAGTTCCTTCAAAATGTCTTCTATTCTTTTTGGAACGAAGCTGTAATTTGAGTGCATCCCATGCATCTTCAGGGCAGAACTGAAATGCCAAAGTCGCAGATATCTGGGTAGCAGTTTTGCAATATGATCTCAGCAGACATGCCCAAAATCACCGGCTTGCCCTGGTGTTGGGATTAGTGCCAGAACTGACACGAGCCCCGGACAGTGTTTGCAGCCATTTTGCTGTTCGGCAGCTTCATGAAATAGCTATGGGGCAATGTCCACATTTGAAACTAAAACAGGAAAAAGGAAAACAAAAAAAAAAGGCCCACAGAGCTTGCTGCCACATTTTTTTCCTCTATTAATTCTGAGGTGTGAAAGCATCATCAGAGTGACATCCACCCAGTGACCCAGGCCTTCTGGGCGCCTATGCGTCTGTCCACACTAACTCCACTCCTGCTGCTGCATGAAGGACCCTATTCCTATGCCTCTCCTCTGGTTTTATCAGATCTTCAGTTGACGAGGCAAATTCCTATTTGATCTAAGGACAAGAGTTTGTCTTTTCTCTAGGGAAAGAGTATAATGCAATGGAATCTCCTGGGCTCTTGGGTCAGACAGAAATGGGATTTTAACCCCAATTCTACTGCCTCCTCCATATGTGAGTCAGACCGATACAGACTCAAGCCTTATGTCCTTGTCCAGAACATGCACAAAATAAGGTGTGTGGGGCACCACGGGAAGCAGGATGGTGAAGTGTGAGGTGTCCAGCCCCACTTCTCCCACAGCAGGTGTGAAGCAGGTATGCATCCCTTTCCTGAGACAACAGCCTTAAACAGAGGACACAGCACACAACAATCACATAAACTGACCAGAAAGCCACAAGTATCTCATCTTGCAACAGAAGGCTGAACCCACAAAACGTAAGCTGCAGAAATGTTTCTCTGGCAAAAGCTTTTATTAAAAGAGCAGCGGTCCTCTTTCCTCCTTTCTTTTTTCAAGGGGGGAGGGTCCATGATGCACCCCAGCACTGCTCCAAGGATCCCTCCTGGCCTCAAGGGTGAATCATGTGAACCGCGTCTTTAGGGATGTGTCTGGCTCATTGGATCAGGCTCCTCCTGTGAGCCTCAGTCTCATCTTGTGGGCCCCAGAAGGGGGGCGTCTGTCCCCCACAGGGGGCATGGCTTGGCTCCCCCTGCCCTGGGCTGCAGCTGACCACGTGTTCCTCCCATGGTCACTGATCCAGCAACTGTATGCCCACGGGTGTCATTTTTTTTTCTTGGGCTGGGCTTGCTTTCAGAGGCGGGGCTATCTATGCCTTGCTTATGTGAGCATTCCCAAAGCCTAGCATATAACACCAATCTAAAAAGTGTGATTAATGAGAAAAAAAGGAGGGAATGAGGAACCAAACTGGCCTTGGCATTTCCTCTGAGAGAGAAAGAGGAATGAAGGAATGGAATCCAGAGGGAAAGACACCAGGCCATCATATCAGATAAGTAAGCCCTCATGCCAACTCTCCCTAGTCCTCCGCAAAGATTTCTGAAATCCTTGGAGGGAAAAACGTTAGAAAAGGAAAAAAGAACACATAGATAAGAGCCATGCCTGGGGCACTGACACAGCCCGCCCTGGTGAACTTCCTAACTCTCCCAATCACTAGAATGTCCCTTTTCCTCTCCCCTGTTCCACATCAAGTCCCGTTCTGCCCACAAACAGAAGTTCAAGGAACAGTGGACTCACTGAGGGGGCCAGATGAGGTGATCTGGCCAATGAAGTGAAGCAGTGTCCTTGGCGTCCCTGAGAAGCCTTCCTTGATAAACCCAACCATGCATCTGTACTCTCAGAATTCTGTACTCAGATAAAGGATACACTTTTGTTCTCAACTGATTCCCCCCACCTGAACTCAAACCCCTTATGTAGAGTGCCAGAGTCTCCCACAGTGCTTAGACAGGTATTCGGGAACCCATAGAGACCCAGACACACCTGGGACCAGGCTGGGACTTATCCCTGCCATCCCCACACAGACTTCCCCCAGACTAAGCCATCATTACATCCCGGGCACAGAGAAAGGCACTGTTGGAAACAACACGGAGTGCAGCGTAGACCCATCTAACATAGGTTTCATCCATCAGCCAGTTGGATTATTTCAGGTGACTTTCATGAAGCTACTCTTTGTACTCTGATCACTATTTGTTGCCAAATTGCCCCCACAGAGTTAATTCAGAGGTAATTAATAAAGGCTTTATCATTCAAATTCCTTGAATAGCTACAAATGAAGATTCTGTATTAATAAATTTTTTCTAAAGAGCTATATTCAATGAGAAGTTCAATATGTATTTAAGAGAACTGGATCCAAATTCAGAATTACAAATCCTTCAAAAAAACAAATTGTTTTATGTTCTGTGGTATTTTTGTTTGCTTTTAACTTGAGCCCTCACTGCCAGAAACACAATCTCTGCACATTTTTTAAGGAAACCTGACCACTCCGTTTCTGGGAATATTGGCTGTTGTCTTCTGAGTGACCCCTACAAAATGGCTCATGTTTTCAGCATCTACACACACACACACACACACACACACAAAGTCAGTTAATTTTGGCAAGAGCTGCTGGTGATAGAAGTTACAGACTGCAGCCCGAAGGAAGAGAAACAATTCTTGCCGTGATTGTTGAAGCAGTGTGGGTCAGGTCAGGCACTGGCCACACACAGCCCTCCTGCTCCTCACACCTGAGAAAGGCCGTGTGTGGCTCACTTCAGAGACTGTCAGCTGTTACAGTAAAGCCACACTTCACAATACCAGAAGCCTGGGTAATAAGTTTGGGACCACATGGATAACAGCAGTTCATATTAACAAAGACTTGGCACCTGTTTTATAAGTTCATGGTAGAAAGCTGTTCTAGAGCTTTTACAGAAGGAATTCTACTAATAAACCACTGATAGTACAAGTGTTTAATTCTAAAAGTGTATTTGTGTAACTTTTTCTATCTGCCTTTTTGATAATTCTGATCAGCATATTTCCATTGAATAAATGGGAAAGAGTGTGCTGACCCCAAACATCCTGATAAGTTAAAGGCCTTCTGGGAATATATTCTAGATTTCGAGACCCTTCATTCACTCCCTGTCGCTCCAGCATGCTGTCGTCAAGATAAATAAGGGCTGTTCCTCTTATAACAGTAGTTCTTTAATTTAGAAAAAAAAAAAGCTACTTCAATCATAAAGATGTGGACTTGACAAGATGAAATAAAAAGCCATGATGACAGTGTTGACTTATTTTACAGAAAACTATCATTTGCAAGTTTTAAATCATTTGGAAAAAATAGAACAAAGTTAGAAGATATAGGCTAGCTGATTTCAAGACTCTCTGTAAAGCTGCAGCAATCAAGACAATGTGGCCTTGACACGACCATGTAAAAGGAGACTAACGAAGTAGACAGGAGCCCAGAGATGGACCCACACGTACACAATCAATGGACTTCCAATCAAGGCAATTCAGGTCATCAAGGCGACCAGACCAATTGACTACTTATTTGGCAGAAAATGAATTTTGACCCCTACATTCCATCCTATACACAAAACCAATATGTACGAATCAGAGACCTGTCCATAAAGACAGAGCCATAAAAAATCTGGAAGAAGACACAGGTGCTATCTTGGTGGCTTGGGATATGCTAAGATTTTATGGATAGAAGGCAAAAGGCACTGACTATAAAAGACTGATGTAATGGATTTCAGAATTCACAATTTCTGCTCATCAAAAGGCACTGTGAAGGAAGATACTTCATCCGTGGATTAATCAGTGTCATTCTTTGAGGCAAGAAACACTGCAATAAACAGAGATTTTTCATATTTTTGAAAGGGTTTCAACTACAAGTAAGGTGTACTGCCACTTAAACTCCGTGTGCAACCAATAACATAGCTTCAAAATAAACCAAGAACTGACAGAAATAGGAAGATAAATAGATAAATCCATAATTAAAGAGATAATGGCTACATCTCTCCCTTTGATCTGCTGACAAAACAAATGAATTAGTAGAAGACCTGAAGATGACAGTTAATAACTGTGATCTGACAAATCTACATAGACCTGTGCACCCAGCAAAAAAAAATGCATGTCCCTCAGTGTAGACATGGAGCATTTACCAATCCTGACTACATGTTGAGCAACAAGTCTACAAATCTCTATGATGTGAAATCATATCAAGTTCTTACTATGGTGAATTTAAACCAGAAACTAAAAGCAAATAGATGATTTTTAAAAACCTGAATATTTGGAAAGTAAGCAGTATATCCCTGAATGAACCATTAGTCGAAAAAGGAATCACAACAGATACTAGAGTATATTTTGAACTGAATGACAATAAAAACACAAATGTCAGAACTTACAGGACATGGCTAAGACTGTGCTTGCAGGGCAATGGATAGCTTTGAATGAATGCATATATATAAGAAAAGGGCTAAGAATCAATTATCTAAACATAAACTTCAAGAAGTTGGCAAATTACAAATGAAGCCAAAAGAAAATAGAAGTAAAGAACTGAAAATCGAACATGATATACTCCAGAGAAAAACCAAGAGCCAAAATTTTGCTTTTTGAGAGAACTAGCACAGTGGGTATTCGTCTGGCAGGACCACTGAAGAAGGAACAGGTGTCTCCATTCTGGGTACTGTATAGACAGGCACCCAAGACTGTCACTCTTCCCTTGATAGGTCAAATGAGATGGATGCATTTAAAAAATCAGAGCAGTTTTTCACTCATCAGTGGATGAGAATGCAAGGAAGCCTGGACATTAAGTCCTCATAAGGGAAGAGCCCTTTGAAGGAAAGACGTGACCATGCCACCTCCTGGGTGGCAGGGTGGCAGGAGGCAGAGGGGCCCACTGCAGGGGGCAGGAAGAAACCAGCCTCATCCTGGGGGCCTACAAGGACCAGTGTAATGGTTGAAGCTTCAAGGGGTCCCAGGGACACCATGAGCCTATGCCCACCCACCAACCCCTTCCCCGGCGGGTGTGTGGAAACACCATGAGGGCTGTGCCCAAGCTCAACGGTGTCCTCCTGGGGGCACATTGGGGGCATCCGTGTGGTCCTGGGCAAAGGAGGGTGGATGTGGACACCCCTACCTCTGGCCCCTAATGCATCTCACCATCATCTTGATTTTCAAACTGTTTTCAGTCGGAGCTTGTGAGTTTATTGAGACCTAGAAGTGGTAGCATAGTGATAACAAGAACAAAGCAACAATAGTGAAGCAGCTTAACACTTAAATAGGTGCTCACTACATGCTAGGTACTCTTCTAAATGTCTCCATCTCAACTTATTCTTTTATGCTCACAACACGTCAGAAAGGCAGCCACCATTATGAGCCTCCCTCCCATTGCAGAGTAGAAAACCAAGGCACAGACAAGCAAAGTAGCACATTCAAGACCATAAGAAGCGAAATGCAGATTAAACTAGAGGGAGATCCACCCTTCCCCACCACACTAGCAAACTCCCCAAAGCTTGCTGACGTACGAGGGCGAGGCTGTGGGGGAAAGGCATTCTGACACGTTGCTGGTGGGAGGCTGTGTATCAAAATTATGAGTGCCTACAACCTTCATGCAAGCCAACAGCCCCTCTGGGAAGTCAGGCCACACACTAGCAAGAGTGAGAGATAATATATGCATGGGGTTGATTATTACAGAGTTGTCTGAAAATAACCCAATGCCCAGGAATAAGAGAATATTTTTTTAAATTATGGTCTGTTTGAACAATGAAATGGTACATACTGTAAAAGAGCAAAAGGAAAGACTCCAGTCTCTAAATTGGAAACACTTTGTTTAAGCGTAAAAAGCAAAAGGCAGAACACCACAGCTTGCCTATGGGGGTGGGAATTAAAATCTGCATTTCTACTTGCCTGCATGTGGATATGGAGAGAGACTCTCGGAAGGGACACATACAAAATGATTGCTCTCATACATCGCTGGCAGATGTATAATTGCAAAAGCAAACCTGGGAAACCATTTGTCAAGATCTAGTAATGCTGAAAATGTGTGCATACAAAAGTCAGCCATGCCAGCATCGGTATCCATCCCAGAGAAGCCAAAGGACATGCACGAGAATGCTCACCAAAGCACGCCAGGATGGTGATGGGGTGCATAAACTGCACACCCACTGACCCCTGAGCAGACATCAAAGGGTAAGTAGAAAACGCAAGCTGCAGGATCTGTGCACTCTGAAGCCATGTACGTGGACATTTTTAAACATAAAAATAAATCACTTCTGATTTATAAGTACATATGTGAGTGAAAAAAGTATTTTTTAAAGCATACCTTGGTGATAATATTCAGGATAGAAGTTACCTTTGAGGAAGAAGAGAAAATTAGTAGGGGAGGCATATTCCAGGTCTAGCTGTAGCATCTGAGGTCTTGAACAGGAAGATACAAGGTAAAAGGAAAAGGAAAAGATTCTTAGAACCCTCATGAATCTGAGTCACTGGGAGTCTATGTTTATCAAGTTTCTAGGCGATACCGATAAGACAGCCAACCTACTAACAGGACTGAGAAAATACTACACTGGACCCTCTCCAGTCTCTGATGGTTTTAAAGAAAGAAAACTCTCCGACTGATTGAAATTAGTTTCATCTCTGTCATTTCTAACCAAGACTCCTTAGCTTCTCACACTGACACATGTAACTGAAGAAAAGCACAAACATTTAACAGAGAAATTAATCAATTTAAACTCTTCAGGAGAAGGCAACTTACCACGTATTCTTTGCTTCCCTTTCTGGAAATACCAGCAAATGCTAAAAAAAGCCTTGCAATCAGGCTTCCATTGACAAATAGAGTCATCACCATATAATTAGCTAAGCGCCTGTGATGTGCATCTCACATCTGGCAAAACAGGATGTAAAATTATTTCACTCCATCAGTGCCTAACATCTCAGAGATGTTTTCTTGCTATGTGCCTACCTGTAAGCTGCAGTGGCAGCTCAGTGCTAGGTCTCAGGGGACAGGAGAAGGCCAAGATGCTCCCAACAGCTTTGTATAGAGTGAGTCGTGAGGAAGGGATCTATTCAGTGTGATGGGATACCCATCAAATGGTAAGAAGAGGGGAAAGATAAAAGTCGGGGGTTCAGGGTGGCCCTTGCTGGTTTTTCCACTATGGAATAGGGGGACCCAAGGGTACAGAAGGCCTCAGATGGTTAGCCTGGAGTGGAACCAGGCCAAGAAAACAGAATCACAACAGAGGCTCCTCGCTTCCTTCATCCTTTTCCCTCCTTCTTGAAGGGATGGTGCCAGGACCAAGCAGGTTGAAATGGAGGGGAAAGGCCAGAGTGCTAGGTGGCCCAGCACAGGGAGGTGGAAGGCAAAGGGGAAAAAATCCAAGGTCAGCTCCTGGCTCTGTCCCTCACTGGTCACTGTGTCTACAGCCCACCGGAGACGCAGCCTCTCGCCTATACAAGGAAGCTGCTCACAAGAACCTTCCTCAGGCAGCCATTCTATGCACTAAGGCATAACCATGGTGGAAAAGCATTTTGCAAACTTTAAGGGGCTTTAAAGTTATTGCTAACAGAAGTGGTTGATGCATACCATATCCACGTTGGTGGAAGGCCAAGCACACCAAGCTGAGCAGAAAGTCCTGGTCACAGGACTCCCATGAAGAAAACAAAAGCTCTGTTCAGTCTCCCCTGCTGCAGACACAAGGAAAGCCACATGCTTGGTCTGACTGGCTGACAGAGGTGAACACGGTATACCCTCCTCGAGGAGAAGAGGGCAATACAGAGAGCATTTTCATTTGCCTTCATGCTCCAATGGAAGAAAGCATATGCCAAGAATCAAATTATTTCTATGGGGACAGCTAGATACCTGAAAGAAAAGGAATGACATTGGACCCCTATCTCATGCTACATGCCAACATTAAACAAAGTGGGTTACAGACTAAATTTAAGGCCTGACATTATAAAATCATCAGGAGAAAACAAAGGTGTACATCTTTAGGACCTTGGAATAAACAGAGGTTTCTCAGACATGGCATGAAAGTGATAATAAGGAACAAAGTACTGACACATTTTATAGCACAAGTGACCCTGGAAAATATTATGCCAAATGAAAGCAGCTCGTCATAGAAGGACACGGCATGACATGAAATGTTGAACACAGGCAAATCTATAGGAACAGAAAACAAATTAGTGTTTGCCTGAGGCTGGGGATGGGAGCAACGGCTGCTCACGTGGGGAGTATGGCATTTCTCTTTGAGGAGATGAAAATGCTCTGAAAGTAGATTATGATGAAGAGACCAACAGCCACTCCATCATACTTTATAAGGGTGAATTGTATGGTATGTGAATTATACTTCAAGAAAGCTGTTCTAAAAAAATTATTGAATTAATTTTTTCCCCACATAGAACACCCGATAACCTGGCATGCAGGAAGACAAAATGTTGAGAACAATTTTGCACAGCAACAAATGACCCAGCCAGGTCTACATGCTACCCGCTAAGCCCCTGTCCAACAACTAAGCCTGTTACTTGCTTGTTATGAAAATAAATGGCAAACATTTCTGCAGGAAATTTAAAACTGTAAAAACTGGTGTTCCCAGGTTGAAAAAGAAACAACTAGAAATACTAGAAGTCCATAACCAACAATCAGAACCCAGTCAATGAGGACAAATTCAACAACAGATCTGGCATAGCTAGAAAGAGAAGAATGAGCCAGAAAGAAACAAGAAGACATTAACCGGACTAAGGAGAAAAAAAAAAAAAAAGATACTAAGACAAAGAGATGATAACTAGAATGCAGTGAAAACCTCTAACATATATTTAAACATAGTCGGAGGAAAAGGAATGAGACAAAGGTATATATATATTTTAAAGATTTTATTTATTTATTCATGAGAGACGCATAGAGAGAGAGACAGAGACCAGGCAGAGGAAGAAGCAGGCTCCATGCAGGGAGCCCGATGTGGGACTCGATCCCAGGTCTCCAGGATCACGCCCTGGG
This sequence comes from Canis aureus, assembly GCF_053574225.1. NCBI lineage: Eukaryota > Metazoa > Chordata > Mammalia > Carnivora > Canidae > Canis > Canis aureus. Next base: position 60,614,875 of record NC_135612.1, read on the forward strand.
CTAAAGGCGGCACTAAACTGCTGAGCTACCCGGGCTGCCAAAGGTATATTTTTAAGAGAAATGGCTGAAAATATTTTTTCTAGAACTTAGAAAGATGATAATCCACAGATTTAGAATTCCAGGGAAGTCCAAGCAGAATAAATAGAAAAGAATCCACATTCAGGCATGAAAAAGAAGAAAAAAAAAGAAAAGAAAAGAGAAAAGAAAAGAAAGAAAAGAAAAGAAAAGAAAAGAAAAGAAAAGAAAAGAAAAGAAAAGAAAAGAAAAGAAAAGAAAAGAAAAGAAAAGAAAAGAAAAGAAAAGAAAAAAGAAAAAAGAAAAAAGAAAAGAAAGGAAGGAAGGAAGGAAGAAAATCAAAGGAAAAGAAAAAGTTGTCAAATAGCCTGCGACTTCCAGGCAGATTGCCTTTTGAAGGCCAGGGTTAGAGTAATTAGCTGCAAAGTCATCGGAACACCCTACTATCAAAGATAAAACTGCTTGGGTTATGGGCATCTGGGTGGCTCAGCCAGTTAAGCATCTGCCATGATCTCAGGGTCCTGGAATCAAGGCCTGCATCCGGCTCCTGCTCAACGGGGAGTCAGCTTTTCCCTCCCTCTCTGCCCCTCCCCCTGCTTGGGTGCATGTGCAATCTCTGTCAAATAAATAAATAAAATCTGTAAAAAATAAAAAAATAGAATGCTTAAGAAAAAAACCCTACTCAGGTTAATCCATTTTTGCCTCTGCCTGAGAAATACACGCACTGAAATAAAAACAGGTGTAAGAAAGGCCTGGCCATGAAAAAGGCTCCGAGGCCCAGTGAGTGCCTCACCTTCAGCCACTGCTCAGCCTGCTCCTTGCTCTGAACGGCGAGGACCAGTGGGTCTGTGCCCTGCTGGGTGATTTTCAGCTCGTGTTTCTTCTTCTTACTGTCCTTCGGTGTGTACGTCACGTTGCAGCCCTGCAGCGGCAGTTCCATCTGAGGCTGTTGGTCCTTGGAACTTTTGTAGCACTGCATTGAACACAAGAAACCAGAGTTACGGTGAAAGGAGTTCCAGGAGAGACACGGATATGACGCTGGCAGAGGGATGAAGAGGCCTCCAGGGTCACCTTGAGCAGTGGAGCAGCTCAGGGGCTGGAGTGTGGGTATGTAGGCACACACATGAAGCCCACAGGCCCGTTTCATGTGACATGTCACCCTCATGTACGTGAAAATACACCTACTCTTTAATTCAGTAGAGTCTGCCAAGGAGCGTGAATGATGAGCCTTGGTGGGAGAGAGAAACCCTCTCCTCTGATGGGGACCATGCCCCAGTGCAGCTTCCCCTATAAGTCTCATGAACATGATATATTAGATTTGCCGAAAAGCATGGCCCTAATGTGTGCAGACAACAATTTGGATCTTTATTCTACAACCTATGTCATTTGGTATCTTCCGGCCTCATCTCCATCACCTTTCTGAAAGACAGGTGAGGGAGTTCGACAGTATACACAGCAACACATCCTATGCAGCATGTCTGCAAAGGTTTGCTTTCTAGTTGAGTACAGAATCCGAAGTTCTCCCTGCTCCATTTGCACAGCAGACGTCCACTCTAAAGAATTCAGTGCTGTGGCAAACACTCAGATTTAGTTCACGTGACCTTCGTCTGGATCTGTGAAACCTAGAATCAAATCTTGTCCAAAGGTTTCCCTGCTCCCCTTGGGTCTAGTCGTATTACTTAGAACCAAAAGCACCCGTATTCATGGAAATGGACGGTCTGAGGATGCAGACATCTGGGTTCTGGCCCTGCTATTCATTTAATCTGGCACCTGGGAAGCCACTCAAGCTTTCTGAGCCTGCTTTCTCATTTGTAAAATGAACTACTGCTGTGATCTTCGTGATTTTATTGACTCACAGTAAATGATTAGTTACAATAATACCTGCTACCAATACCAAGTAGAGTGTCAACATCATGTGTGGTATTTCATACTTTCACTTGATTGCCATAGTTGTCCATTTTGCAGATTAGGAAATTGAGGCTCACTCGGTTAAATGGTTTGACCAAAGTCAGACACATGAAAAGTGGTAGAACCCAGCCCCAAATGCTGTGAGCGCACAGCCGGCTCTCTCCACTGGGCGCCAGGTACTGGAGAGGGAGGGAAGGAAGAGACACCTGTTTTTTCAGAAGTGACTTCCAGAGTTCTCTCCTATCCTACAGTTCCAAAACCTTGGCTCCTGAGTGCCACAGGTATAGAACATACCCACATTTTACAAAAACCCAATTGACAGTTGCCCTGTCTGAAATAAAAGAAAAAAAAATACACCAAAACCAACTAACCCCAGATTGGTATGAATGCTCACTGTTTGGGAGTTTCATATTCTCAGTAAGTGCAAAAAAAAAAAAAAAAAAAAAAAACAGTGAAAAGGAAACTAATGGTACAGTGGACAGAGTTAGACAGGAAATGCCTCTAAAAGGGAATGTCACCAGCCCTATGTCAAAGTGCAGCCTGGGCATCCTTGAAGTCAGACTCCCAGGGGAGCGGACTCTCAGCAGAGGGCAGCATGCACCCTGAGAGCCAGGCCTGCGGGATGGAGGGGCAGGAAGAAGGCAAGCCACCAGCCTCAGAAGAGCCTGGGGATCTCTGGAGCTGGAAGCCACCAACAGGATTGTCCTGATGCAGACCCCAGGAGAGGGAGCATGACCTGAGCGAGCTGTCCTGATGGGGTTCTGGTACATCACGGGGTCCACCACAGGGCCGCCTGGCCTGGAAGGGCACAGACACCAGAAGCTTATGCAGAAACCCACGGATGGTGCTACCCATGGGAAGACAGGCAGTAAACATTTAGGGAAGAGCCTGGCTTTTGGTTTTCCATTTGCAATTTTTTGTGTTGTTCAAACTTGGAAAGCACTCGTTTTACCACTGTTAATTTTTTTTTTTCAGTGTCAGCAGGGGTCATCTGGGTAGTTGGATCATAGGACGTTTTTGAAAGGAAAAAGCTTCATAATAAAAATAACTAACTTTGATTCTGCATTTTGCCAGAGACAGTGTTTTCACAGGGTTTTCTATTAATTTCTTCTGAAATGTTCACAACTACTCTGAATGGTAGGTGTTTTCATCCTGGTTTTGAAGACAGAAATCCCAGAAATCCGGAAGGAGATGAAAGGAATGAGAGGGGAGGAGGAGGGAGGGGAGGGTGTGGAGGAGGAGGACTGTTGGGAGAGGACGCTGACCCCATGACACCACCATACACCCACAGGCTTCCTGCTCCCTTTCCAGAGCTCCTCCTATACCTGAGAGTCCACTGAGGTTGTTACAGCATTTACACAACACATCCACATCTTGCAGCCATTACATCAGACTGTAAATAAGGACCACATTAATCCTTTTCATCTTTTTTTTTTCATTCTTTACTTTAAAATTCCCTAATGGCATCATATTTGGCATATTCTAAATTTGGGAGAAATTCAGGCCACACATGTGGAAAAAATATGTATTCTCACTGTTTAAAAAAATTTTTTTGAAAGTCATTAAAAATATACAATGTCCTAAGACTCTAGTAAAAGAACATTCCCATAATTCACAGATGAAACTATAGAGAATAAGGTTACCCGCTCCACTGAAGAGGGATATACAGAATCATAAATTCTCCTGTGTTGTTTTAAAAATATAATCCTGTGATTTTTTTCCCCCAAAGTTAGTTTGAAGGAAAAACAAAAGGCAGAAACTCTGATAATCAACCAGGGTTTCCAAAGCTGGAAGGACAGGAGAAGGAGGAAGGAGGGAGGAGGGAGTGGGAATGTCACAGGCACTCAAGGGCTCAGACTTCCTAATGGGGGTCCCTGTGGGAAGGACAACACAGCAGGAGGCCCACGTGTCCCTGCACCCTGCTTCTCTGCTACTTAATCCATCTTCCTATTCAGCTTCTAGGATCAAACAAAAAAAGAATCTGCCTTCAGCTTTCCAAAAGAATTTCCTTTCCTGGACACTCTCCTCTCAAACCCCGCCTGGCCTGCTCAGCCCACTTGATGACCTGGCTTTGAGGAATTCACTGACTCATTACCAATGAGAAAATCCATCTTGCTGACTTCTGGCGAGTGAAAGCCTGTGCCTTTCCAGCGGTACACACCCGCAGACACTGGCCCGGGATGGGAAGGACTCTGCCCGCTGGTTGCTGCAGGGACCAGCGGCAAAGGCATCAAAGTCTCGGTGGTGACCGCCCTGACAGCAAGGAGCTCCCTGTAAGGTGGCACTGAGGCCAGGCGCCCCCCCTGCCACTTCCTGCCACCCAATGCTAGCATTGCCTGAGTATCGACCCCATCCAGGGAGACTGCCAGCAGAGCCCACCCACTACACAAGCACAACCCATCCGCGTCATGTTACCAGCAGTTTGGTGTCTTTGACGACACAAAGAAGCTTGCTCCACTGCCCGAAGCGCTTCTTCCTCAGTAGGAAGGCACAGATTTTGGCATCCTTCACCAGGTCCATGGAGGCCTCCTCAGACGGCCACTGGTGCCGTGTCTTCTTGCCCTTTCCATCCTCTTCCTCCTCATCATAAGACTCATAAGAGCTACTCATTGCATCTGAGTCATAATCTGTCAAAAGTAAGGAAAGAAGTAAAGATTGAGGGCCTGTCTACAAACACCTTATCTGGAATCCTACCTGTGGGCTCAAGAGTATGACTGTGGTACCAGGAAATGAGGAAGGGGCCTTCCATGTGGTGGGGTAAAGGTAATCAGTAAAGACTGGGAAAAAATAACCAAGGTAGGCAGTGGAAAGTAATGATGAGATTTAAACTGAAATGCCTTAGAGTCTTCATCTATGAAAACCAGTCCTATGCTGTTCGGTGAGGACTCGGCTGTCTGCAGACCCGCGGTGTTGGATCCTGGGCACACCGCCACTGGTGAGTGGACCCAGCCAACAGGCTACCACCCACAGGGTGCAGCTCTCCCACAACACACCAATAGGTCAAGATCTTCTCGGGTCTGCAAAGTCCTGCCTGCGTGCATTGCCACACACCCACCCTTGCTCCCATTCCACACCCAGCCCAAGCCCTCCTTCTTCAGGCTTCCAGAGACCTTTACACCTATCCTTCTCATTCTATGAGGCAGGAACAGTTCATATCAGATCATCTCCAGTTTCCTGAATGCAGCACATTCTCTCATTGCTGGGGCTCTACACGCACGGCTTCCTGCTCTCACACAGGCTTCCTGCTCATCCTACCCAATCTCCTGCCTTTGCCTGAATATGTCTCTTGCCTCTCAGGGTTTAATTTCTGGGTACCCTGCATTAAAAGTCAGTAAGTCCATATGCATATTTTGAGTACTTTTTTAGTAAATATGTTTCACAATAAAACAGTTTTTAAAAGCTTAGTATGGCTAGGATGTAGCTGACATGGTAGGAAGTGTCGGAGCAAACCACTGACAGGTGGCAGGAGCCCAGGCCGCTTGGAGACCCGGTGTAATCTGAGGTCTCATATGGGCAATGTGCAAACTCAGACTTTCATTTTAGGAAGGTTATTCTCACAATAGTTGGAAGGATCATGAATCCCTCAGTTCTTAGCTCATTTTCTAGAACATCGAATCCAACAAACATTTAGTGAACAAATGAGCAAAAGGATTAATGAACAGTTGTAAATGGGAGAAATACATCTGATTTCACTCATTCAGCACGCTTATTGAGGGCTTACTATGCGTCAGGCAATCTTTTTCATACTTACACAGTTGGACCTTGAACACACGTTTGAACCACATGGGTCCACTTATAAGTGGATTTTTTTTTCAATTAATACAGGACAGTATTTAACTGCCTTAACATTTTCATTTCTCTAGCTTTTTTTATGGTTAAGACTATAGTACGTGATGCATAAGACACATAAAATGTGTAAATGGATGCTCTGTGTCATGGGTAAGGCTTCCTGTCAACAGTAGGCTATTAGTGCCTACAATTTTGCAAAGTGACACATGGATTTTCGATTGTGCAGGGGCTCAGTGGCCCTGACCCCCGCAGCGTTCAAGGACCAGCCATACTTCTACATAAAGGTGCCATATAGACCCATGACAAAACCAGGTGGGCTTCACCTTCACAAGGGATTTTCACACCCATGCTCTCTGGGGTCAGAGATAAGCGCATGTCAGTATGGTGGCCCTCCCTTATCCATGGTTCCACTTCCTGCTGTTTTAGTTCCTTGTGGTCAATGGGTGTCCAGAAGTAGGTGATCTTCCTCCTAACATAACATCAGAAGGTCGCAGTAGCCTCACATTGCGTCACATGCCCACATCACTCCCCTCTCACATCTCATCACGTGGGCACTTTATCATCTCACATCATTATAGGAAGGATGCATACAGGATAGTAAGATCCTTTGAGAGAGTGTGACCACCAGTGCATCCCTCAACTGCTCCACTTTTATTACCGTGTACCATCCCACTTGTTCTATTGTGTCAATCTCCTGTGCCTAATTCATAAACTACACTTTGTCACATATGTGTGAGTAGGGTACTATGCACAGCTTCTGGCATCCACTGGGTGTCCTAGAATGTCTCCCCTGAGGAGGAGGAAGAGGAGGAGGAGTGAGCCCCTGGCACATCCTGGCGCCTGTGTAGACATCTACACTTCTTATAGAACAAGAAGGCAGATCAAAGAGCCAGCAAAGGCCTGCGTAGATCTGTGTGTTTACAGGATGTTGCTGGTTAGGAAACACTCTTCACACCAGACACCAGTCTCATAGGCAGTTATGGCAAAACTGAAGAACACTCCAGTAAATAATGACCTTCAACTATAAAATGTTAAAATGTGTATTTTAGACATATACCCATCTCCCACAAAATCACAACTGGCATTTCAAGCAATTGCCCTTAAGGAGGGAGAGAATGAGGAGAGAGGGCAACCAGGAAACTGAAAATGCAAGCCTGAACCCCAACCCCAACAAGATCTGTATGACAGCACCACTGACCCAGGCCGGCTAGAACCAGCTCCCCAGAATCCCATGGTCCATATGGTGTGGGTGAGGTTAGCACTAGGGAGTGCCGTTGAGGAGATGGGACAGCAGAAAGGAACGGCAGCCCCTACACCCTGAAGGTTGGTGGAGGGCACCAGGTTCTCCTGGGGCTCAGGCATGTGTTGTGGGTGCATCCTTTGCCCTGCTGCTGGGCCCCCAAGTTGGGTGGTGCAGATCCTCCATAAGTATCAGCACCACAGCCAAGAGGACCAGCATCTTTGGTGTTGCCTAGCGGGTGGGGGGTCATGGATCCCCATGGTTATGGGGTGCAGTTTGCCCTTGTGGATTTCAGAGTCCCTGAGCTCCACCACTTCAAGCCCGGCTGCTCTTGGGGACTGCTGAGCCACCCACAGGTGCAGTTCCCATGGCCTCCAATAGCTGCCATGATTGTGTGAAGTCCAGCCCCCAGAAAGAAGCTTCTGTTCCATGTCACAGTGGCTCTGCTTCTCTGATCACACCCTGTTCTAGATGGTAACAGAAGCCTGATGGCAGGCAGGCTCCTCTAGGTGAAGCTCAGTGCAGACCTTCAGGATTTCAGAGCTCAGCTACAGAAAAACTGCTTTTGGCTCTTGGATACTCTAGCAGCATCTAAATGCTTTGTCATGGGCACCTCAGCTGCCCAACGTGGGCTCTCGGTCACCTGTCCCACCACGGAGCATCTGAGCAGGCTGCATCCATTGGGCCCATAAGCCATAAATACCAGGTGCGAGCTAGGAGCTCAGGTACACATGACCCTGTGCCTATTGCTTGGGCTTCTTCTCCTAACACAAACTCCTCAGCATGGCCTAACAGTTTGGTTGGATGGTCAAGACTGGAGAGGAACTGGCCACAAGCAGGGTATGCAGAAGGGACTTGAATGAACCTCCCAGATGGGCTCAGAAAGTGAAGTTCACATACCAGCTGAGCTCTTAGCAAAGCCTCAGCAGATCTTCACAACTGGCTCCCTAAGGTAGCCTGTCACATAGACATCAGGAAGCTTCTTTCCCCCAGATTCTCATCCAAGTGGAATCACGTACATGGCCGTGGTGCAAGGAAGGATCTCCACTCAGCAGAGTTAGTGACTCCTGGACCTTCTGAGTGGTCCTGCCTGCACATGACACTGTCCCTTGGCGTGTCAGCCAGCTACCTAGTAACTGGCTCACTCCCATCACAGGAGGGGTAACAGTGCATTTTCACCGGAAGAGATCACTCCCTGCCACAATGCTCCTGCCAAAAGCACAGTCTTGCAGAATGCTCTATTCACCAGCATGGCACCCCAGCATTGCTTCTGACCAGAGAACTCATGTTACAATGAATGAAGTCCAAGCTATGGGTCTGTGCTCATGAGCTCCACTGGTCTTGCCATGCCCCATCACCTGAAGCAGCTGACCCAACAGACCAGTGGAATTCCTTTGGAATATTCAGTTCCAGGTCTACCTTGATTGGCCACCCCTGGGGAACTCAGGGTGCTAGCTTCCAGAATACCTTTTAGCAGTATATGCTCTGCCTCAGTGGGGCTCTTTCCCCCATGGCCAGGGCTCACAGGTCTGGGAATCCAGGGCTGAGAATGGTAGTGGCTCCTCTCACTAGAACCCCAGGGATCCATTGACAAAATTTCTGCCTCCCTTCCTTGAAATTTTGGCTGTTAGCCCATAGGTCTTAGTTTCTAAGGGCAGAATATTCCCTCCAAAGGATGCAGTAATCACTCTATTAACCTAGAAGGGGAGTGAATAGGCAAAGAGAGGGTTAAGGGCAGTGGCTGTGGTGACCAGTCATGGCCACACTGGGGTGAAAGGGCAGTCCCTGGAGTAGCCCTCATTACTTCCATGCCCCAGGAGTAGTGAACCATCCAAAGCAGCCAGACCTTTCAGGAAGGAAAGATGAGTCATTTTATTGAGTGATCGACCAAGGTGCTTGCCGGAGACAATGGGAACATGAAGGAAGTTATAAATATACATTATGACCATTGACCAATTGTAGAAATGAGGACGGGACTAGTTACGCATGAGTCTTTGTTCTGACTCTAATATCTGTGTACAAGTTCTCCTCTTCCCCTCCCTTTCCCTCCCGTCCAACAGCAGCTGGCCGTGGATCTCAACATTCAAGCTACAGGCTCTCCAAGGGGGGAGTATGACCCTGCTGGAAGAGAACAGGTGTCACCCCAAAGTCAGTAAAGGGACTTTCTATCCCCTTGGGCAGTTAGGAAATTTTCCATGATACAGGAGATAGTTGAATTATGCTAACCTGAACCGTGATTCTGCTCTTGTCTTTACTTGGAAATTCAATGTGCTTAAAAGAGATGTGCTTGGACGCCAAATGGACACGGGAGAAATGGTGGTGGCTTTACACCATACCAACTTGGCACAGTTGGAATGACATTTCCCCAGATTCCCTTCCTCGGATGGTTCTGGGTCAGGGCTGGCCACAGGAGAGATTTGTGAGCAGTCTATAAGGCAGGAGGGGAGCCACCACCAGTACACGCTAAGGGTTGGCTCAAGTGTCAGGTGCCACTGCAAGCTCACACTTGCTGTCACAGGCTGGCCAGCTCTCTGCTGAATCCACAGATCCTGAATCTCCTGCAGGCCCTCTCCCTCATCTTCTGAGGCCCAGCCAGGCATGTGCCACTCTGCAGAGGTGCCTTCCAGCCTGTCCTGCAACACACGCTACTCCATTGTTTCCATGGCTGCATCAGGTCCTCCTATTATGGACCCTTTATTCCTCTGCTGGAACTACACCTGAGAATGGGTTCAACAGAGCTGTCTCCACATCCCTAAGTAACCCACCTGGACAGCAGCTCCCTGCATCATTCCTCAGGAGGCGAGGGGAGGAGGAGACAGAAGGGGGGCCCTTGCCACCAGCTGCCCACCCCAGACACCTGGTTAAGGGAGCCTCGGCGGGCTGTCCCCACTGACTTACTGTCCCGAGCCTGTGTCCTTCTGTTACACTGTCTTCTGGATTTGGTTTGACAAAAGCTGCGCGCCCCTTGGCAACTAAGGGATGGCTTCTCTGAACAACAGGACAGGACATGTCACTGAGGTGGGACTTCTCAGACTGCAATTGTTCTTGGTTTCTAGCCTTGCAACTATGTTGGTGGGAGGGGAAGGATGGTAGGAGCAGGCTAGAGCCAGTTATTCCCAGCAGTGGGAAATACCCTCGTGGAAAAGCTTGTTTTCCCGGACTCCCTGCTGTAAGAAGCAAAGGAAGCCAGTGAGGTTCTGAATGACACCGAGTCGCTTCAGATTTTGTGTTTTCTGATGAATCAACTGACTTCTGAAATGGTGGACACTTTAGAAATTACATGAGTGCATTGTCCACGGATGGTTTTTAAATAACAGAGAAGAAAACATTTGACTTAGAGACCTCAGAACCCAGCACATCCTAACCCCCATACCAGAACCATCCCTTTCCCTCTCTGAATGTGACTGCTGCGAAAACCAGCAAACAGGTCTCCCTGCCCTTGAGGAGCCATCGGTCCTGCTCACTGGGCCCACGTGCAAAAAGCACACGCAGGGAGGCCCTCCGGGAACATGCCAGGGACACTGTGCTGCAGCACCTCCACTTGTCAGCTGCCAGGAAAGACAGAGGCCAGAGACCTCCGGCGATAGGAGGACCGCCGTGGGAGCTGGCGTGCACTGCCATAGAAGACAGATGATGGGCCACCATGTGCCATGAATATTAATGTGCCCAAAGCCTCGTGACTAAAATGAACAAATCCACTCAACTTCCCATTTTATCTTTTATGAGCAAAGCAACGTTCCCTCGACCACGGGGACTTGGATATCCTCCCTCCACTTCATCATGAGATAACAGTTCCCCTGTCTGACACCGAGGGAGGAATGAAGCCAGTGATCGAAAACCAAACTACCGAGGTGTTTGTGAGGGAAGACCAGAGCCGTGACAGGACAACTCTAGCTCGGCAAGAAGGTTCTAGTAGAACTTGTATGAAAATAAGAAGAGACGGGCTGGTTTTGTATCCAGGCTCCTTTGGCCTTCTGGGCATGAGGAAGCAGACTCAGGCCACACCCCAGGCACGGGGTGCTACAAACACACGCCATGCACCTCTCCACCTTATGACCTAAGGGGAAACATTTCACCGAGACCTGTGACCACTCAGCCACAAGGTCTACCTGACATGAGTCAGAGAAAGACAACCATCCAAATTTCCACAAGCACCTCTAAGGCACCGCAGGCTTTCAGAGTCCTTTCTGTATCAGGCCCCTATGTCCCCGGTATCTTGTACCACCCGGCTCCCCTCCATACCCAGAGAGCCGGCCACACTCTTCACAGTCCCCCACATCAAGAGGATGGCAGGCAGATGCAATACTCACTTGACGTGATGTATTCCGGAGCTTTCCCAGGGCTCAGTGGTACAGCTTCCTCGTAGTAACCTTCCGGGAGAGAGGACGTTGGTAGCGGTGGCGGCCCACTGTCAGGTGGCTAAGGAGAAGGAAGAAACACCACAGATATCAGAACCATGACTAGAAAGTCTACCGTATGGACTAGCAGGTGTTGACCGGAATTATCCATTTTCCTTTGTAAAGTCCATGGCAAAAGAGAACAGTGACCCACAAAGAGGTTCTGGGTTCATTCAGTTCCTGACTGGTCTCTACTGCTTCCCTGCCCATGTCCACTCCCAGCCCGGGGCCTGGCCACACGTCACTCAGCCCACACTGGCTCACCTGTAGCCAGCAGCTGTGAGTGCCCTGGCACACCCTTCTTCTGGGGCAGGGGCTAGCTTATAGCCCTCTCTTGGACCCTCCCCAGGGCAGAGGTGGAGGTCTGTCCCCCCAGCGCTGGCCCTCCCACACCCCCCAGGACCCATACCACTGCACGGGGGCTCGGGGGCATGGCAACTGTCCAGATTCACTGGTGCTCATCACCATGTTGCACCAGGTGAGCAGTGGCTACATAAAGGAACGAGGCTTGCCCACGATCGCACCATCTTCCCAACACGGGCCAGGGAAACTTTTCAAAAATTATAAAAGGAAATCCCCTCTGAGCTACTCTCTAAAAGAAACTTCTCTTGAGAAGGACAATCTGCTTGTGGCAAAAACCAATCACATTACAGTGTCCTCTCAGACACTCGGACCGAGGCACTGGGATTTGGAAGCTTAGGACACAGAAGAGTTGTCAGGACCGTCCAAACGTCAAGCCCCAGCTGAAGCCCTCCTCTCCTCGCACATGTTCCTGATGACCCGTGCACACCGACCTCTCCTCCTCCCATGAACACCTAGGAGCTTGATGCTTCTATCACTCACTGGCCCTCACATCAACTGCAAGGTGAGAAGGGATGGACAGGGAAAGCCAGCATACCTGCTACCTGCCTGGCACTATCCTGGCACTTCTGTCTCAGGATTACTTGGTAATCCTTCATAGTAGACTACCTTTCCTTACACGTCACGGACACAGAAAGTGAGTCTCCAGGTCTCTAACAACCTCCTCAAAACCAGGGGCTGGTAAATAACAGAGCTGGCTTCTCTAACACCGGGTCAGTCTACTAAACACCCTTTTATATTCATATTCACTTTCTTCCTTTTGTAACCAGCTCACATAACCTACATTCTATAAACAAATTGGAAAGACATCACTGAGAAAAGAATAGAACAGCAACCCCAAACTGAAGATCTACCAAGTTAAGTTTCCAAGCAGAACACTGTTCCAAGGAAATAAGGGTTTATACCCATATAAACTCTCTAGAAAGTGAAACAACTCAGCTCTGAATCCAAGAAGCCCTTTGTGAATGACTAATCACCCTGTGTGCATCCAGCCTGCTCCTTCCTCCTGCCAGATGAAGGGTCATTTATTTACACAATTTCTCCATCTACTGGAACCTAGTTATCTCCGCTCCACCCCTAGGCCTGTGCCCTGGACTAAATAACCCCTGACCCCTCGCACGCCTCGCTGCCTTCTCGACTGTCGTCATTCTGTGGTCGTACCCTGGATGGTACCCAACTCCTTCATATCCTCCCGAAGAGGCAGTGCTTAAAGCAGAACCTGATACACTGTGCTCAGCCCCAGGCAAGGTCTGAACAGGAGCCCATGCCCGGGTTAAAATCTCTGCTTGTTGCTTTTGGAAAAGAGCTGCCCGATTCACTGAGTGTCTTTATTCATGAAACAGAGAGTGTTTCAACTTCCCCTTGGTATGTCGAAACAGTCAAATTATTCATGTCCTGGGAAAGCATTACGAATAGCTGAATCAGACAAATGTTTGTGAAACAGCACACACTCCCCTTCCTTGGGCTACAAGAAATGCAAAGGTGCACAGGGTGAAGAGCTTGCTCCCAAGCTGCTGGGCTTTCCCAGGAGGCTCTCAGACCCTGTGTTTGGCACAGCTTTTCAACGGGTATGCCTTAGATCCTATAATTCTATTTTTGGAAACACAGGCCGAGAGGTCAATGGTCAGGTGAGCAAAAATGTACAAAGACATTTCAATAAATGACTGTTTAGCAAAATCTAAAAACAATGTAAATCTTCACTGAGAGAAGGTGTGCGGACACATTCCTGCACAGTGAAAGAGCAGTGCTTAAGCATTTCAGTCATTTGCATGAAAACCCCCATTAGACACCATTAAGTGAGAGAAAACAGGTTCACTATGAGCCCTTGATAGAAATGTGTTTAGGCTTACATATGTACAAAGACAAGAGGTCATCCACCAAAATGTTAACAAGTGGATGCATATCTCTGGCTTGGCTCTTCTACTTAATATTTATCATTTTTAAAGTGTAAAAATTTATCATTTTTAAAATTAGAAAAAAATTAAACTATTTTTGCTTTGAAGTAATACCCCTCAAAAACTAATTCTTACAGAGGAACACCCTCTGTCTCTAGAAGGGACCACACTCCACTCCCGAATACCATTTCCCTTGAAATTCTGGGTTTCAGATCCTTAGGCAGAAGAATTATGACTTGTGAAGGGCAAGTGGGGGTGAGGCTAAAAAGACGTACCCAAACTGTTAGTACCATTGCTTTCAGAGGAGATGCTTCCTTCTGATACTTCCCCATAGGTAAGAATTTACTGAAATCACCAGTAACAGGAGTTTTTAAAAGCAGAAAAGAGGGAAGGCAGATTTCCAAAAGGGATCATGGAAAACAAGAGAAACCAGAGGAGGGGCAGGAAGCAAGAGTATAGCACAGAGATGACAAAGCTTGATTCCCTGCATGCACTGCATATGGGGCCAGCTCCGACCTGGGACCGAGCGACACCCCCTAACTCTGGGCGCTGATGTCCTCCCTTGTGAATGAGGGTGCCTCTGACATCCATCCCAGGTCTGAGATTCTCGCTCCAGTGTTATCATGTGGCAGGTCAGCAGGCCACAATGCCAGCTTGACCAGTCTCAAGACTTCAGTGAGAGTTGATGTTATCGCCTCTGGGCAGGGCAGGAGCCGAGGCATCCCTTCTACCAATGACACTGCACACCAGCGTCGCACCACCCCCACTGGGTTGTGCAACTCTCCCTCAATTCCAGAAGATACCCAGTCTGCGCGCAGAGCCTGACCACCGTCCTGCTCCCATCACCCCTGTTTCCTGAACAGGCTCCCACAAAACACTCCAACCACCACAGCCTCTGAGGAGACTTGAGAAGCAACGTGAGAACCTGTCTTCCCCGAGGAAGGGCTACTGGTGGCTCAGCTGTGCTCTAGAAATAAACGATAGGAACGGCCCAGCACCAGTAACCAGGCAAGGTCAAATGCGTGGAAACATTTCTTCCACAGATGAGGACGTCAGCAGAAGTTACTCTCTAGTTTAGGGACTGTCACCTGCCTTAAGGAAAGCTTCTCCTCCTGGGGTCCATGTCTCACTAAGAGAAGCCCAAGCTTCTAGGAATACAAGCTATGGGCTGCTTGGCCATCATTTAAATCCCATCTTTTTGGAAAGAAAAGCCCATTATTATTTGCCTTTGCCAATTTAAAGGAGAAGCCTGGCCAAGAACTATTTTCCGACTGATAACGATAAATGTTACATTTATATAATTGTATGGCAGAAACATAACTGTCGTTTATTATTTCAGTGATATAACAACGAAATCTACCACTTACTATTTGTCTGCCACGTATCACTGTTCTGGGATCCTCTATACAGATCTTCTCCTGTCCAGAAATTAACACTGACATGTAGGCATTTTGATTATGATTTTACAAATGAGGGAGCTGAGGCCCAGGAGGTGAGACCCCAAGGGGGCCACACGTGCACAGAGCTAACTGCTGGAGGAGCTGAAAGTTCACCCGAGCAGCCTGGGTACTGATTAGGAGGCTGGGGAATAGTACACACTGCGGTTCTATGTCATGACCGTATCCTACAGCACCTGCTGCTGTCCCTCCCGTCCCTGCTGCTGCGCCTGCTGCTGTGCCTGCTGCTGTGCCTTTTTGCTATGCCTGCTGCACCTTGCTGCTGTGCCTGCTGCTGCACCCCCTACTGCCCCTGCTGTGGGGCCAGTTGCACCTGCTGTGGTGCCTGCTGCTGCATCTACTGTACTTGGTGCTGCACCTGCTGTTGTGCCAGTTGCACCTGCTGCAGTGCCCATTGTACCTGCCATAGGAAGGAGCCAAACAGCTCGTTGAACCCACTGGTCCAACCACAGTGCATTCATGTCATCTATTGCCATTCTCTCCTTCTCATCAGAAAAGCAGACATTCCTCATGCCCTGTGCTCCTCATGGCTCCTTCTCTGTCCCTCCACTGCTCCCCCACCACTTTCCCCTCCTCCCCAGTCCATTACTCAGCCTCTGCACCAGAAACCCCAATAAACTGATAAGAGCCTGGATCTAGCAGAGCAAACTATCAGCCTAGAATCTGGAATCCCTTTCTGACTCGAATTCTGTCTACATGGTGGGCATCCAGACTGTTACAGTGATTAAATTCCATTAAGAATAACAGAATCTGAACTAAGAAAATCAGAGTCCAAGGTCTAGTTCTGTGCCACAAGCAACACAAGTACTTTAGAAGCATGAAGGGCACCCATGCGGGAATCTAAATCTCCTATGAGGCAGGGCATCTGTATGAAGGTGTCCACACTGCTGAGCACACCTGGGGAGTGGGTAACAGAATTTTACAGCCTCAGCTGCAAAAGGGGCTTGATCGTAACAGCATGATTCTGAGTACTTTTCCTAGCAAAATAAAAGTTTTTATCCAAATGACACCCTGTTCTGTTCTGCTCACTATTGAACTTGCATTCCACGTAGCACATGAGCACGCAGCAGGCATCGGACCATGCTGGGAAGCTTCCTCTGGCTTCATGCAGGCAGGCAAAGACTGGAAGCCCCATGGGGCTGGACCGGGTCATCTTCCCAGCCTCCACCAGCAGGAAGGCATCCACAGGGAAGGTCAACAGCCCAATGGGAGTGTAAACAGGATACGTATCTGGAGGGCAGCCACAGATTAAACTTTTAAAAGATGCCACAGGAATTACATATGAGACTCAACTCCTCAGAAAGACAAGTGATTCATGTTCGCTCAAAGGACCACATCAGATTTCACCAGGAAACAAACGGTTTTCTTGTTTTAAATCTTGGACTTTTGTCTCCATTATGCAACTGGAAAAATACTTAATTTTGTCAAATAATCTCAAAGAGCCTCATAATCTCATCTGTCAGATAGAACAAAGTCACTGTGAAAGTGCTTATAGGAGGCCTAAGTGCAGGCAGCAGGCAAGATGGGGAGAGCTGGGACAGCATGCTTACAGTTCTGGGGACAGAGGGAGGAAGCAGAGTGGGGGCTGGGTGGGGAAGGGAGAGTGTTCATGGGGACAGAGTTTCAGTTGGAGAAGACGGAAAAGTTCTGGCGATGAAGGGTGGGTGTGACCGCACAGCACTCTAAAAGCACTTACTGCCACCCAACTCAACATTTAACAGTGGTTAAAATCATATAGCTTATGTTATGAATATTTTAACCCAATTATAAAAGATCCTTCATGATTATTTGCTGACATAATAAGTGATCACATTTACATAAACTCTGGCCCTAAGATATCAAAGACTTAGTTGCTTTCCCATACCCCATCCAGACACCATATAAAGACACCCTGCTACTAAATTATTGAATAAAAATATTTCTAAATGGCTTGATTGGATAGCATACAAATGTAGAGTCTCAGGAGGGGTCCACCTTGCTCTTTTCTCTCAGCTGTAAAGATCTGAGAGCCCCTGGTCTGGGCTCAGTGCTGTTCTGAGAAGGGGAGAAAAGAGGACGATGGGTGCCATAGGGATCTGGCCCCCTGGGGAATGACTACTCGAGCATGAGCTTGGCCTGCAACAACGTCCAACTGGTGGGATCCGTTTCCAAGGGAGGCAGCCACTTATCACACATGCCCCACACCCTTGCTGCACACGGAATACAGCCGTTGGGTAGCTGCACACTCTCGGTGTGAAACAAAACAAACCTCTTCCCAGACAAGCTTTTTTAAACAAATGCATATCTTGGCCTACTCCAGTCTCCTGTTGGAAAGCAAGGGAGCTCAACCAGACTGTCAAACATGTTGCATACCATGCTTGTGATTTCGAGGATTTAGGAGAAGTTCTGAACACACATGCAACACACAGCCCCACACTCTCACAAGCCTTTGCAAAGCTCTGTTGGCCACGCTAAAGGGTCAGCAGGTCTCATGGGATACCCTCGGCTGTCACCATGTTTACCCCCAGGCCCAAACAGAGAAAAAATGCTCCAATGTTCCCTTTGTGTGGAAGCATCATCAGCGTT